>NC_134485.1:194064426-194364426 GCF_040206685.1 Ascaphus truei | reverse complement strand
ATTCATGATTTTGTAATCCTTAAAAAAACACACACACATTACTTTCTTGGTTGCTTTTAATTACGTACCTTTTATGGTTTTCTTTGTTATTGTTTTCCTTCCTTTCCTATTTTGTGATCTCTACATAAATTTCTTTAGCATTTGTGGGGAGCTTAAATAGTGGATGCCTTTATCACTCATATTCATTTCCGTATCTATGAACAAAATCCATATTATTGGACTGCAATAATAAAAAAATATATATAATAATAACAACAGATTATTTAAAACCTTAAAAAATGTACTGGTCTTTTTTCCCCAATATGGTTAAATATTGTAGAAAACAGAAAAGAGCACTTGAATTTAGATGGTTATAATCATATCTCAGTTTAGTTGAGGTCACTTAATAAATGGGCCCATATAACTCTAGACTTCTTATTCTCTACTCAGCTCCTATAAAAAAAATGTTTTGAACAAACTACTGAACGGGTCCTAAGTGTTTTTTTCTAGGCTGGAAAATGTTTTATGTGGGTTATCTGATACTGCACCTTCATGCAAGAATGTGTACCGGAAACTGTTCAGTCTTCCTTTGTGATTTATAGCTACAGTATATCACCTGAACCAGGGGGTCGCTTATTATATCACTGTACTGGGTAATATTGGCCATTCAACTGGATAGTCTTTGGTAGCAGGTGCAGATGCCGCCTCATAATACATAGTTTCATATTCTATGTCTCTCCATTATCTACAAGTTGTTACAGGTTTCCTCTGACACCTCTGAATTCTTACACGCTGATTATAAAGGGATCTCACTATGACATAGCACATATTACAGTATGTGCAGTGTGCAGCCACTACTGGACTCTAGGAACACAATGAAAATACATCTGGCCGTAGTCCCAGGCATTATCTACTCAAGAGAGATACAAGTGAGTACTCTACTCAGCGCAAATGGACGGTGCTCTGTAGCCTCTGCTCTGATTGTTGCAGGATGGCTAGGTTAAGGAGAGGAGGGTGATGCAGACGTAGCCAGGTGGGAAAATCGGTTTCTGGGAAAGATAGGTATACGTCACAGTAAAAAAAAAAGTACTAGAGCTGTCTTGTATGAATATCACTCATCAGTTGTAACTTTTGAGTGATATTGACAAAAGAAAATACTGGAGGTGGGTATAAATAGCATAGAAATTTAAGAACTCAATGAGGCAGCCAGCATTATTACAGTTTTGCATCAAATTATCCCTGCTTTTTCTTAATTAAAAAAATGGTGTGTTCATTTTGATATGTTTGTGGCAGTTGTTGTTAAGCTGCTACAGAAAAAAAAAAACAATTATACCTGAGAAATTGTTATTTATCAGTCTGGCTGGCTGCAAAATTAATACAAAAAGAGCAAAAAGCAACGCCAATCTTGTCAAAGAAAAAACCCATACACAGCAAAGAGATTTCCTTTGACATGTTATTCCCATTGCCCTAGTGACCTTGGGCAAGTCACTTTATCTCTCTGTGCCCCAAGCACCAAAGACCAATTGCAAATTAATCTGGGCAGGGAGCGTGTCTGAAACAATCTATGTGCTGCTTACTGTGCTGTAATTGGGAGAAAAGCACTATAGGAAATTAAGTTATTATTACTATATTTTTGTACTTTGGGCAATATTGCAGCAGAGAGATTTTGATTAATAAACTTCAAGTATCAGGTGGAGTTGTTATGCAGTTGCATGTGCATACTGTAGGACGTGTTCTATTTCTCATGTAACGCCGAGTCAACTAACACGAATGGATGAAATGTGTCACTGTAAATGCAGTATTTTGATCTTGTCATTAAATGCTTCAGTTTTGTTTGTTTTTTTATAGCATCCTGCTTTTTTCGCATCCTATGCGAAATGTCTACAGACAACTCAAGTTGTGACCCTAAAGGTAAGCACTATGACTTTGTACAGTATGTGGCATATGTTTCTTCCACAGATAGGTATTTCTCAATCAGGCGTCACAACATCTAAAGATAGGTCTGTGTAAATATATATGTATATAAACATGTGAATGTGCTCACAAGTGATATTTTTATTTGCTACAGTATGCTATACGGTGGAGGGTTTTTCGTCACCTTTTTCACCCACTGTAACTTATCTAATGTGTGGTGAAACCTACCCAGCCATAAAATTGCAGAGCCAGGACAACCAGCCTCACACAGGTGAGACCCAAAAGGTCGAAACAGCTGTCTGTGGTAGGTTTACTGGCTATGCATCTTAACCCAGGCTGTGCTGAAAGCTGTGTAATGTAGCGAGCATACACTTATATGGGTTCCATGTAAAAATGGATTTGAGGCAAAGGGTGATACTGTGTGCTCATTTGCATGTCATTTCCCAGTATATAAATATGTGTATACATGTACATGTGTATATGTAATATATATACGCACACACACATACACACACATGTTTTGCAGGGAAAAAGGATACATAAGCAAAGAAAAATGTATTTATATTTAAACAAAAATAAAAATACAATTTGTTTTAAATAAAGAAATGCAATACATTTCCGTCTGCTTCCAGTTAGTATTCCAGCTAATTTCCTAATCATTTTGTAACGGCTATATGGGGGTATCTTTTTGATTAAAAAAAAAGTTGCACAAAGAAGCCTTAAAGACATACACATATACACTATGCGAGAGAGGTCGGCAGCAGCTAGGGAGATCCGGGGCATCGACAATGTACGTGTGTGTGTGTGTGTGTGTGTGTGTGTGTTAATGTATTTTTTGTGGGGTGGGGGGGGGTAATGTATTTTGTGTGTGTGGGGGGGTTAATGTATTTTGTGTGTATGTGGGAGGGTGATGTAATCAAGTGATAGCGGAGGGGCGGGCAGAGTGTGAGAGAAGAGAGAGAAGGTGGAAAAGGGAGGTGGGGGAAGAGGGAGATAGGGGGAGAGTGAGTGAGGAAGAGAGAGAAACGGAGGGGGGAGATAAATACATGGGGAAGGGGGCTCGCAAGGCCGCTGACACGATGGTGGGGGGAGGGGGACGGTCAAAACTCTAGTCCTGGGCCCTGAGAAATCTGTCCGTGGCCCTGTCACTAACTATGTGTTTGACTTAGATGCTCACTTTTTGTTGTACACAGAAGAGAGTAATAACAATGTTTAAAGAAACAGGGTTTGTTAATTTCAGTTCTGAGGACCCCCTGCTTCTAGAGATACTTACCTCTGTAGGGTGTGCTGGTAGCCTCCCCGAAGGTTTAAAGGTCCGGGTCACGCGGGCCAATGGTAAGCTACAAGGGATGACGTCATGGTTTCCTATTGACTCGTGTCGCGGGAGCATTAATCCGCCATTTCGATAGCCCCACATAGCCAAGCTGGAGCTGTTACCAGCACCCCCTACAGACGTAAGTATCACGGGATGCAGGGGGGAGCCGGAGCTAAAACTAACATCGTTCTGCTCCTGCGACCCCCTGCTTCAAACTTCTAAAAAGGGAAAAAATTAAAGCAAGACTGCTGGCATAAAGGGGCTAAATCAATATGACGATTCTCTGTATATTCAATTACCCCAGAGTGTGATAATGCCGATCGAGGCGAGTACTACCACACAGCAACTCCCACTGACATTAATGGAAGTTTCCATGCATTAGATCAGTATTACCGCACCTTAATGAATTACACCCAAAATCTCTACCATTGCTCTTCCTAACCAACCAGCTAAACGAGGAAAACAATGAGCCTTCTCTGTCTACCATACCAGCTGCTCTGATCTTCTAACGTGTGTGTGTCTCTTTATAGTATATTTCTACATAGGAGGAAATGACAGTGAGGATGAAGATGAAGGCTTTAAAAGTGACAGCAAGTGAGTGATACTTCTAAGAGAATAAGACATGCAAATACTATTAAAAAGTGCAAATCTGAGGGCTGGATTCTTGAAAGACACACTCTCCAACTGTACCTATTTAGCAGGTACACTGCACTTTTTTGGATCCTGTAAGACCAGCTGTACATATTTAACATAATTTTTCTTGTGTTGTTATCTGCTCAGTTTAAGGGACTCCCATAGGAATTGTTTCGAAGTGCCTTCATCCAGCACAGCTTAGAGTAACTACAGTGGCACCTATTTTTATTTGCAAGGTGTTGGAAGGTCTGAAAGAGTGACATGCATAATTGTACGATAATTCTTTGGAAGAGCTGATTTTGCATTATCACTGACATATCACGTTCATGAATCTGAAGTTTGTTGAATCACATGTTTTTACTTGATAGTTGATACATTAGACACCAATGTGTCTATAGTATATAGGGTATTTGTAATTACCAGGTGGACAAACCTCTTTGTTGAGTTAACAGTAAGTACCAACTGTCAATATTGTTATTTTGAATCTAACACTAGAGGAGTTTTAGAACACCAGTCTGTGCTGCTTGTTTTTTTTTTTTTGAGGCATCATTTAAAAAAATATATATATATATATATATATATATATTTATTTATTTTTATTATTTATTTATTTTTAATTCGGAGGTCTGCCAGAGCTAATCTACAGTCCCCCAAACTCCAGGAACCCTCCATTTCCCAAAATGTTTAGACAAAATGGCCAAATGGCCACCAGGGTTAGCTTGGCAGTTTTGTGACTCCACGGTGACACCATAGTCTTATTTGTATTTGTGTGAATGTCACAAACTGGCACAAAAAAAATCAAGTATCTTTGAAACTGAGCGGTTCCTTTAGGTTGGAGGACCATGGACTGGTGGTGGGCCCCCCCATTTTAGAATATATATATATATATATATATATATATATATATATATATATAAAATAGAAGAAAAGAAGCGCCAAATCCTAGTGCATTACTGTGCAAACTTGATAAATTTAATGCCCAAAAATCTCAATAAAAATGAACTCACAAACATAGAACAATTAAAAGCATTTTATGAGATATACTCATGCTCCAAGGACCAGGAAAACGCTGCTTGACTGCTGTCTTGGCTCCGTCACACCTCTGGATCTGAATGCTGCCTTTGCTGTTCACCGATAGCAGGAACTGACGTTTTTGGCACTCCGCAGTGATCTCTCCCCGGGTATACACCGACAGATGCTTTTTTGTTCCCACCGGGGACGATGGATATCGCGGACCAGCGGATGACGTCACAAAGATGGCGGAGGATACCGGACCGATTGAATTCAAAGCAGTTCTGGAGCAGGCGTTTGTGAAGGTCCACTGCACACCTTCCCTACGCGTTTCATCAGATGGACTGACTTCTTCAGTCCATCTGATGAAACGCGTAGGGAAGGTGTGCAGTGGACCTTCACAAACGCCTGCTCCAGAACTGCTTTGAATTCAATCGGTCCGGTATCCTCCGCCATCTTTGTGACGTCATCCGCTGGTCCGCGATATCCATCGTCCCCGGTGGGAACAAAAAAGCATCTGTCGGTGTATACCCGGGGAGAGATCACTGCGGAGTGCCAAAAACGTCAGTTCCTGCTATCGGTGAACAGCAAAGGCAGCATTCAGATCCAGAGGTGTGACGGAGCCAAGACAGCAGTCAAGCAGCGTTTTCCTGGTCCTTGGAGCATGAGTATATCTCATAAAATGCTTTTAATTGTTCTATGTTTGTGAGTTCATTTTTATTGAGATTTTTGGGCATTAAATTTATCAAGTTTGCACAGTAATGCACTAGGATTTGGCGCTTCTTTTCTTCTATTTTTTCTATGCAGGTGGAGAGGGAGGTCGTTGTGCCCTTTTAAAGAAGCTGCCTGCTTTTCCTACCAGTGCTATTTTACTCCCCAATTATTGGTACAATTATTTGGACTCCATAGGACTATCTGCATTGAGCAGACTAAGGAAGGTTCACAGCACCACGTATTTTTAAAAAAAAATTTTTTTATTCATTTTCTATTTTATTTTTCTTTGCTTGTTAGATATTTAGTATTGTGCTTTATTGGTATTGAATGATTATTATCATTTTTATTGGTACACTATTTTACCTATTGTAAAATTTATTTTACTATTTTTATATTTTTAATATAATTCATTGTTTTCTGGCATCTAAGACAACAGCGCAGTCCTTTCTTGTACATATATATATATATATATACTATATATACTTGTACTATATATATATATATATATATATATATACTGCTTAAGCCTTGGCCCTGGATCTGCCCCCCCCCCCCCCCCCCCCTATTATTTCTGGTCCAGAATAACTATCTTACTTTTGAAACTCCGACAGTGCACATAATGACTATACGGTATTTAGCAGTGCACTGGGTTCACTTGTCCCTTGTTTTTATCACAAGACTTTTCTCTACCTCCTGCATCCCATTGCTGGCCCACATCTGGTATGATATAGGCAGATGGGAGGAGGGACAGGATCCACCACTCAAGCTTGCCATGGAAATGCTGAGGATTTTGCATGGGTTGGGAAGAACCACACAGGTTACAAAAGAGAGCCTGGCCCATTACAATACTTACCTGGTAAGCATCTTCTTCATAAATGCAATTTATTCACGAAGGACATGGTTATAAGGGCTTGACTTCCATAAATATGTTTTTCCTCTTTAGTGCAGCAACACATATGCAGGCACATTTTCATGGAAATTAGCAAACTCTCGAGGTGTGAAATGCGTGAGGGGCCCATTTTGTTCATTTTTAAATATAATTGAATCAATAATATAGTAATATTTGTTATTTTCTGGTGTCCCTGCGCATACTCATTTTGGCAAGTGCATTGCCAAACCATTTCTAAGGATTCCTGTTTTAATTAGCAGCCTTAGATTATAATATGGGGATGTGAACAACCACCCATTTTAGCCTATACATACTCCATCCCCTTCAGCCCTTTCTTTTATTTACAAGACAGTTCAAGTCTATCAGGCCTTTCATCTATCACTGATTTTGAGTCAATCTCACTGACTTCTAGCATCAACAGCTTTATAGACCCCAAAGGAGTCTCATTGATAAAAATCAACACTTTATTATTAAATTGCCATTTTTCAGCCGCGATTCCCCAAATCTCATTGACTTTGTTCAACCATATATCTAATGCTCTAAACTCACACCCAAAAAAGGTATAGCGTAATGTTTACTAAGCAGTTTTCTGCCGAAAGGCACCATCTAATGTAAGACACCTTACAGCCCATTCAAGTCAATGGCAGAAGACTGATTAGTAAATATGGACCATAATATTCTATTTGTTTCAATAAAGTTTGATATCATTTTACTCATGTCTCATTATTGATCGGCCATATAATAGAACTAAACCTTGTGTGTCCTACCTAGTTGTTGCTGGCAGCCTTATTTTATCAGCGTGATGCAGTGGACTTATACTACTGTCTCTGTGTAGCTAGAGTGTGTGGCTGCATCTTAACCCTTTCCCTACAATAGTGACAAGAGACTAGTACTTTTCTCTTGTAGAAAATTGAATAATGTAATTCATATACACTAAGTTTGATGAATGTATCCATTGCCTTAAACAAGAATTATTTGTTTTTCTGTAACTTTATATGGAGCTAAGAAATCCCAGAGAGACAATGACACGTGTGTATCCTAGTACCAGTCACACTTTTTCCTACGCATTTCACTTCCTATTTTTACAGCATACATATTGCCTATATCTTTCTAAACACACAGCTCAAAGAGATTGAAACCAATGTTTAATAAATGTAGGTCTTGGGTAAATCAGGCACACAGCTACTTTTAAGCCACTTCGGCTATTAACAAGCCCTGTTTGTAGAGATGTGTGAATGCGCTCTATTCATCTAGCAAAAAACTTATTTCAACTGTATTATGAAATTCACAGAAATTGCTAAGATTTTCACAGAATGCTATCAATACAGTAGATTCAAAAGTCAAAACAAATGTAAGAAACTTGGCAACTTTTGTGGGGGGGGGGGGAATGGCAAAACTTTCACAGGTTGTAGTCAAAATTACTCTTTGAGTTAGATATTCACATTCAATTGTGAAAAAATTAAGCGCAATAGAGTGCAACCAACAATGCAAAAATAACAAAGTGAATAATGTGCACAGGTGGTAAGTGAATGAAACACTCACATAGATGTCTGTAGCAGAATGATTTGACACGCGCCACCTCTCTTAAAAAATATATATATGGAGAGAACATAGCGTTGTACAGTTTTAATGGACATAAAATCAAAGGTGATGGAGAAAGGACACACTCACATTCTCCCAATTCTTTGAAGCATTGAGTGCTGTAAGGGCACAATCACACCCCTCTGGATCACCCGAAGTTTCCTGAGACAACTTCTCCTTTGATGCAAAGCTACACGCCTGTAGCCTGGTCCTCCGATCCTCGTGGCTGTTGGCATCGGCCCTTCCGCATCGGCGCACGCTGCAGTACGGTGGCTCACTGGGGATATAACCCTTCGTCGCCGGCTACGGGATCCTCAGAGTGGAAAACTCTAGAAACAGTTTTTTTGAGCAGCACAGAGAAGCACCATTGTGTTTACACCAATATTGTTGAATTTAGATTGCGCTTCTTATTTCCAATCAGATACTCACATGTGACAGTTTTTAGCAAGATTTGGGCATTTTCCCAGCATCGTTTTACCAGCTGCAAATGTCTAAAATTTGCCATAAATGTGCACAAATATTTCTTCCATCTCTACCTATTGGTAATGCAATCACCATATCAGAGAAGTTCAATGAGTGCTGTATTGCATTTATTGTAATAAAAAGTAAATAATCAATATTATTCCACCCCCTTGGGTACCATTTCACCAATACAGTAAAGTTGAACCTCAATTAACTTTTGACACATATCTACATTACTATTTATTGTGTTTATTGTGTTTTGGATCATGTATATTGTCTATCTGTTCATTTAGTCACTTTAAGGGTATTGTTGGCTTAAGTTGGCTTCATTTCTGGGGATTTCCCCTAAAATGTTCGCTCTCACTTTCCTTTTTCTTTTTAGAATCAGCGGGTTGCTAAAGCGTCGACAGCACTGAAGGAATACAGAGAGAGGTTATGTGCACAGGTGCCGTATTGCCTTGCATTACAGAATTGGTTATTATTTAATAGAAACATAACTCATAGTAGATACTGACTAAATAAAATGTATTAATATAACCAGTGGTTGACAAACCACCCAAAAATCTACTCGCCGAACAAAAAAATCTACTCGCCACCTAGTCGCTCTCCCAATCCCGCCCTGCTTGGTATCGGCCATGAGGAGGTCGCCACGGGGTCAAATCCAGTCGCCACGGGCCTGTATTTTAATGGATTTGTCGAACACTGAATATAACTATAAATATAGGATGAGTGCATCCCCCTTCACTTCTGTTCACATCACTGGGGAATGGTTTCCATCATATGAACAACACATAAACCTGCACCAGTTCTAGGCACATCTTTTGACACATCTCATAATATATGTATATACTGGGAGGCCTTCACCCAGCCATGGAACGACAATGTTTGAAGATTATACTGTATATATGTTGCTCTGAATATCTGCTCCCCAACTCCTCCTATAACTATTCCCTTAAACTTTTACGGTGCAAATGGTGACATTTGATGCAGTAATGCAGAGTGTTATTTGACGTAGCTACTACGTCATGGTGTCTGACACTCCAGGGATTCTATGAAGTAGAAGTTACATCGTAATCTAGTGGCGAATTTGTGCAGGGGAGATCACGTTCACGATCTGTCAGGAAGAGGAACAAAACATGAGGATTCCTCCCTTCGTCCCATCATCAGTGAGCAATCACATGAATGCAAGAGCTGAAATGGGTTAAAATGATACAATTTGCACCTATTTTTGGAGCAATGCTTCAGTCATAAACATGTTCACATGGTACAAGTTTATTCCATAATGATGTACAATAAGAGTGCCTGTTTCTATTTGTTGAAGGTTGATTCCATCCTAGAGGAACGAGAACAGCAAGACCTCTCTGAGATGAAGGAAGAAATCATGCATTTTAAGGTGAAGCAATTCTCTTATGTCCTCTAAGTAAATACAATAGGTGATGCTCAGGGGACATGATAGATAGAAATCAGTTTATTTACTGGGGACTTTTATTATAAGATCAACCCTGTCCAATATATTATTCACCGTTAGCTTATATTTCCACGGAAGAGTCTTATTGACTATACAATGATATGGTTTAGTAACTATAGGGGCTCGTACATCATGGCTTGTTACAGCATCTGTGCAGACATATCAACAATTAGTTCACCGTTGGTGTGTTCATCCAATCGCTCACTGTTCTGCTGCATTGTCTAGGTAGGAGAACCATTTAAAGCAGCAGTCCAAGCTGCAGTTGTCCCCCCCACCCCCCTTTAATATGTGCATTAATATCCACACAATTATAAGTAATTAGCTAACTTGCTGATCAATCCGTTCTCCTGTGATCGATCGGCAAAGATTCGACTTGGGGGTTCACTAAATGGCTGTCAGTGTAGAAGAAGAGGACCAAAGATGCAAAGTTCTGTGGGGAAGATTATGTGACCAGATAGTCACTAAATACAATTGGTGCACTGCTAGAGAGAGGGCAGGGCTGAAAAACGGTTGTGCCAGAGCCTGTTTCAGAAGAGGAAGGGGATGAGACTTTGTAAATGGTTGCTATAGAAACAAAAAATGCTTGTTGCATTATAATACATTAAAAATGTAATTCAGGATATTTTTTGATTTTTTAAAATGCTACAAGTTTTTTTTCATAGTACAGAACTGATTTATTTATTTTTTAAAACGCATGTAGGATATTTCTTGGTCTGCAGCTTTCATATGTCTAACGCAGGGAATTTCAAGCCGTTGCTCAGGACTCTGAATCGGACCAATTATTTTAGACCTCTAATAAAGTGCATTCCCATGGGGGTTACAAATGTATTAGGTATTCCGAATATCTGGTTGTTTGCTGATCTCTGGGGATGGGATTGGAACGCTTTATAATGTATATGATATAAATGAATTATTATATAAATGTATATAATGTATTGGAAGTCTTTACATGGTTACATATTTACATAGTAGATGAGGTTGAAAAAAGACATACATCCCTCAAGTTCAACCTATGATAAATTTAGACAACATACTTTATCCTATATCTATCTATATGTACTGCCCTTGGGACAAATAGTACATTTTAAAATGTATATAATGTTGGTTATGGGACTGAGGTAAATGAGCGCTTGTATTTTTCTGATAACTGTTTACAGGACCAACAAATATTTTAAAATGTACGCGCTTTCTATTACAGAAGCAGATTCAAAATGCCAAACGAATATCCAATCGCAAAGACCACATTGTACGCAAGGTTGGTGCAATATTCAAATGTCGCCATTGGTATGTGCAATAAGCGAGACTCCATGACAGTGTATGTGGTCACCTGAATGTCACATTCTATTCTGAATGCATTGGCTTTTGATAAACCTGACTTTATAGAAAGTAGACTTCGTATGTGTTATTGTATCCAATCACCACTTATTCTATGGTATGTAGTAGGAAGTCTGGACCATGACTGTAAATGTCCATTAGTGCCTGTTACATTATGAGGCCATTGAGAGGATACATTGCTGAGCTTAACTAGTTCCTCTAAGTTCTCTCGACCCATAATTTCCATTTTGTCTTTTTAGAGGCTCTCTTTCCTAACTGACCTTACGAAAACGCTGGATGGCACAAATCAATTGAAGACGGTTAGTATGTATGGAGATATTCTCTCAGCTGAGGCAGTATGAAAAGGTTTTGAATATACAGTAGGTATAAATATTTTTTAATTATGAATTATATACTCACAAAGGAAATTATTCAATACTAGCTAAAGTATCCAGTTCACATGTTTTGAAGTACTCTGGAGACATCTTTCCATTTCAGACTTGAAAGTGTGAATCAATCGATAATGTCGCCCTCGTTAACCCAATCAATAATTCCACCTTCCAGTGAGTGAGGCTGCATCCCCAACCCCCGGTTACTGAGACTCCCACTGCAAATTATAGTGTCATCCACCCTCCTCACTGACACTTCCTCAGCGACACTCACACCACATCAGTGATGTACCTCTCTTCCACCCGCATCTGTCACTCTCCCTCTCTTCCACCCGCACCTCTCACAGCCCTCCCTCCCCCCTCTCTCTCCTACCCTCCCCCCTTTAGTATTCATGATAAGTTTCAGGTTTCTAGGTTCCATGCTCTTGGAGCTAAGGCTGACAGACAGGTACAAAGGCTCTGTTATTATTATAGATTGTGAGAACAGGTTTACAGCAAAGGGAAATATGCATTCCATTCAAGGAAATGGAAGTTAGTGTTCAGATATAGGAAGCTTAATTGTTCCCTCTGGTATATGCTGGGATATATTGGGATATACTGCTTTAACATCGCCACTGAATCCTAGAAAAACTCTGTGATATTCTGAGTTATACTAGGGGACAACGGTCACACTGCATCTATGGTAAACCATCAGAACATACGGTAGATAAAACAGGGCGGGTGCACAATCTAGGTACTGTATTAAAAATCCTTACTTTACTAATGTCACCATGAAACTTATCCAATTAAAAATACATTGTATCCAATGTTGTGTCCTTTTACCGGCCTATATACTGTACACTCTTACAAGGTACTATTTGAACATGCATAGCGTTTAATAAATATGCCTGTTTATTTTAGGCTGGGCTTTCATACAGGGCACTAGAGCTTGTGCCAAGCCATGTGCCCCTGTATTGTTAACTATGCGCTACCCTGCTGCTCATTATATTGAATAGTGTGGAAAGAGGAAAGAAACACCTTTAGGGAAAGTAAACTTTGACAAAAGTTGAGTGAGACTATCACCGTCTCGAATGGGATGTTCCCTCTCATTTTCTATGTATTTACTCTGCATTCTCCGTCTCATTCATTGTCTCAGTTCATCTTTCTGTCCTTTGTACTGTATCTCCCTGTCCCTTCCTTATGCTGTGGAATGGTCTTCCCCATGTTGGAGAAGATTTTAGCCCTATTTATTTGAATGGGGCTGAACTCTTTTCCAGCACTTGGAAGAGGCTCCAAAGGATATTAAAAGGGTAGTCTTCCCTATGACAAAAGTGAACTAAGGATAAGAACAGTGACATGATTAGAATAATATTATGATAACCGACAGTTTACTACTGAAAAAATGTATCGATACATTAATACGGACGTTAGGCTTACTCATATGCAAATCAAATGTTAATGAACCATTCGACTAACATTGTAGATGCACTAATCTCCATTAATGTTAGGACAGGGAAATAACATTGCAATAAATAGGTCACACCAAGACCTGCTGTTATTCCTAGCAATACCATGGTTATCCTAACCTTACAGTATTTAATCAAATTCCCTATAAAAACAAATGCATGCTAAAGTAAAAAGTGGTACCCTGATCTATTCTTTTGGTCTGGCATTTATCACTTTCTATCAAAATAGCTATGTGTTAGACCAAGATATATATTTTTTAAAAATCTAACATTAATAAACACAAGCGTTACACAGTGTAACACTTGTGTTTATTAATGTTAGATTATATAAAATGTATATCTTGGTCTAACGTGTAACGGTTTCACGTTTCGAATGCCGAAGTGCGTTATTTGTAATGCATGGTACATTTATCCTAACGTGCATGCACATTGTATTGTTTTAATCCTCTCTGTGCTCTTAATGTACCCTCTAATGCATTTATTGCTATGATGCAGCTTTTGGTGATGGGCGCTGTTTTTTTGCATATAATTATCTTCATGGATACCCAGTAAACTCAGGAAAATAACATCTGTTACCTTTTTAGGTAACCTAACGTTATTTGCCCTGATTTAATGGAGCTTAGTGCATCTGGCCCTGAGTGGAACTGCCCATTTTTATCGTCTTTGGGCCTTTTTCTATATCCGCAGAAGTGGACGATTGGGCTGTTCTCCGCCACAATTCCCCATTTAAAGGGGAATGTTATCCGACAGTGGCCTGAACTACCGCTTCCAGTGGATATAGAATAAACCCATTGTCTTCTCTCTCGTATTGTATTGTATTGTATGTCTTTATTTATATAGCGCCATAAATGTACATAGCGCTTCACAGTAGTAATACATATCATATAAATAACAAATAATATAAATAACAGATCATGGGAATAAGTGCTTCCGACATACTGTAAAAATAACATTAAGGAAGGAGTTCCTGCTCCGAGGAGCTTACAATCTAATTGGTAGGTAGGGAGAACGTACAGAGACAGTAGGAGGGAATTCTAGTAAGTGCGTCTGCAGGGGGCCAAGCTTTATGTATCATGTGTCCATGATTATCCAGTGCTATTCATATGCTTCTTTAAGCAGATGTGTCTTAAGATGAGTCTTAAAGGAGGATAGCGAGGGGGCTAGTCGGGTATTGAGGGGAAGGGCATTTCAGAGGTGTGGGGCAGAAAGTGAGAAAGGTTTAAGGCGGGAGAGAGCTTTAGATATAAAGGGGGTAGAAAGAAGACATCCTTGAGAAGAACGCAAGAGTCGGGATGGTGCATAGCGAGAAATTAGGGCTGAGATGTAAGGAGGGTCAGAAGAATGTAAAGCTTTAAAAGTGAGCAGGAGAATTGAGTGTGAGATACAGGATTTAATCGGAAGCCAGGAGAGGGATTTCAGGAAGGGAGATGCGGAGACAGATTTAGGAAAGAGTAGAGCGATTCTAGCAGCAGTGTTTAGGATAGATTGTAGGGGAGACAGGTGAGAGGCAGGAAGGCCGGACAGCAGGAGGTTGCAGTAATCGAGATGTGAGAGAATGAGGGCCTGAGTCAGAGTTTTAGCAGTTGAGTAACAGAGGAAAGGGCCTATCTTTGTGATATTGCGGAGGAAAAAGCGACAAGTTTTAGAAACGTTTTGAATATGAGAGGAGAATGAGAGAGAGGAATCAAGTGTAACCCCTAGGCAGCGTGCTTGGGCTACTGGGTGAATGATCGTATTTCCAATAGCAATGTGGAAGGAGGTAGTAGGGCCAGGTTTGGGAGGAAGTATAAGGAGCTCTGTTTTTGCCATGTTAAGTTTCAGTCGGCGGATGGCCATCCAGGATGATATTCCAGAGAGGCATTCAGAAACTTTGGTCTGTATAGCAGGTGTAAGGTCAGGGGTTGAAAGGTAAATTCGTGTGTCGTCAGCATAGAGGTGATATTTAAACCCAAAAGATGTGATTAGGTCACCTAGAGAGAGTGTGTAAAGAGAAAAGAGAAGGGGTCCCAGGACAGAGCCCTGGGGTACCCCCACAGAGAGATCAATAGAGGAGGAGGAGGTGTTGGCAAAAGAGACACTGAAAGTACGATGGGAGAGGTAAGAGGAGATCCAGGATAAAGCTTTATTCCGAATACCAACAGTATGGAGAATGTGATGGAGAAGAGGTTTTTTCCACGGTGTCGAATGCTGCAGAGAGGTCGAGTAATATGAGCAGAGTGTAATGACCTCTGTCTTTGGCAGCATGGAGGTCGTCAGTTATTTTAGTGAGGGCTGTTTCAGTAGAGTGAGCAGTGCGGAAGCCAGATTGTAGGGGGTCTAGGAGAGAATAGGTGTTGAGAAAATGGAGTAAGCGAGAGAATACAAGACGTTCAAGGAGTTTGGAGGCAAAAGGCAGGAGGGAGACAGGTCGATAGTTAGAAAGACAGGTAGGGTCAAGCTTGCTGTTTTTGAGTAATGGTATAACGGTTGCATGCTTGAATGGGATGGAAAGGTACGAGAGTAGAGGGAAGAGTTAAAGATCTGTGTGAGCATAGGGATTATAGAAGGAGCAAGAGGTTTTAGGAGATGGGAGGGAATGGGATCAAGAGGGCAAGTGGTAGAGGGAGAAGAGGAGATCAGCAGTGACACATCCTCCTTCGAGATAGCGGAAAAAGAGTCAAGAAAGGCAGGAGGAGAGTTGGGAAGCATTGTGGGATGGGAGGAGGCAACAGATGGGATGTTCTGCCGTATGGATTCCACCTTTTCCTTAAAAAAGTCAGCAAAGTCCTGAGGTGAGATGGAGGAAGAAGAGGAGGCAGCTGAGGGTGGTCTGAGTAGAGTCAAAGATAGAAAAGAGACGGCATGGGTTAGACTTGTGTGTGTTGATTAGTGATGAAAAGTAGGTTTGTTTAGCCTGAGAGAGGGCAGAGTTGAAACAGGATAGCATAAATTTGTAGTGAATGAAGTCTGCGAGCGTATGAAATTTCCTCCAGAGGCGTTCAGAGGAACGAGTGGAGGAACGCAGCATGCGTGTGTGGGAGTTTAGCCAGGGTCTGGGGTTAGAAGGGCGAGGACGGCAGAGAGAAAGCGGGGCAGGAAGATCAAGAGAGGAAGATAAGGCAGAGTTGTAGTTCCTGACCAGGTTGTCAGGGTCTGAAGCAGAACTAAGGGAGGAGCGTAAAGTGGAATCAAGAGCTGGTAGGTTAATAGAGCGCAGGTTTCTGCAAAAACGAGGGCGAGGTGGAGATGGAGGTGGACAGAAGCGAGAGAGCGAAAATGAGATGAGGTGATGGTCAGAGAGAGGAAAAGGGGAAATGGAGAAATCGGAGAGAGAGAAGTTTTTAGTGAAAACCAGGTCTAGGTAGTGTCCATCCTTGTGGGTGCTGGCTTCAGTCCACTGTTGAAGGCCAAAAGAAGAGGTTAGAGAAAGAAAGCGGGAAGCCCAAGGGAGAGAGGGGTCATCAATGTGGCAATTGAAGTCCCCAAGGAGAAGAACAGGGGAGTCTGAGGAGAGAAAGAAAGAGAGCCAGGATTCAAAGTGAGAGAGAAAGGCAGAAGGGGGATGAGTAGAGGAAGGTGGGCGATAGATGACCACCACTCATTCTGTTCTCTCCGACAGGAACTAGACTTGGAGGCAGAAAGACTCAATATAATTATCCCACAGAAGAAACGGTCAGTATTTGCATTTAAAACAAATGACAAAAGTGCAGGGCCCTTCACTTCTGGTTTCAGGAGACATTTATTGTGGGCAAAACTATCACTCTTCTTAATCCTTAGCTGAGGTTTTGTGGCCTTTTAAAGATACGGTATACAGCATACATTTTCGCTAACTACATTATATTCTAATCTAAAATTAAAAAATAATGCCACCAAACATGTTGATATTGACCCCCAAATAATGTGTTTCTGTATATTTGACAAAAGGTAGCATTTAATAGTGCATTATTACCTACCAGCTCCAAAATTGTATTGTATTGTATGTCTTTATTTATATAGCGCCATTAATGTACATAGCGCTTCACAGTAGTAATACACGTGGTAATCAAATAAATAATATTTAATTTTTAACTAAATGCATCTGCAAGTTGTAAATATATAAATCTTTGTGAAGTTATTCCATTGCTTTCTGCCAGCAAGAAATATTGATGTCGAATAATATTTCAGGGAATTAAAAAAATGGCTACTATTATGAATCTTCCAAGGAAATGCTTTGTAACTCAGACCTAATCACTGCAATTTTGGCACTGGCGCAGTCTTTGCTCCTCAGATAATTATAATAATATAATGTATCTGTGTCTTCCATATACCTGTTACTGTACTGTTTAAAGTTAGTTTTTTTTGCCTAAATTTGAAAAGCCGACAAACATATCTGAGATTGTAAAACAGAAGTCAAAAATTGGACAGACGGTGTTACAGGGCTGGGAGCACAATATTATTCTTACTGGGACAATGTTTCACCGAACTAAATTGGCTTAAGTTCAGCAAAGCAGAATTGTATACTGAAAGTATATTTATAACACAGAGACAGTTAGTAGAAGACCATGAAACCCACGGTACTGCATTGGCAATACATTAGCCCACCAAAAGGGATAAAGTAAATCTGGCACACAAACATTACAAAAACAAACAAAAAAAACAACTTACCTAGTTACTTAAAGGAGCAATCCAAGGGGTGATTGTCACTGCACATTTTTTTTTTTTACATAAGATTGATGCAGGGGGTCTTTGATTTCAGCTCTGAGAGACCCCCTGCTTCCAGAGATATAGACTTTGTCAAGGTCAATAGGAAGCCGAACCTGATGACGTCCCAGCTTCCTACTCGCCTGCAGGGTGCGGGAGCTTTGAAAAGCTTATCCATTACATGACCCCTGATAGCCCCGTGCAGGTAAGCTGCTCCACTATGGAGGTCTGTATCTCCGGAAGCAGGGGGTCCCAAGAGCTGAAATTAATGGGGTCCAGCTCTGGAGACCGCCTGCTTCAATCCTATGTTAAAAAATGCATTCAAAAAATGCATTCAAAAAATTGCCCCTCGGATTGCCTCTAAATTGGATGCTTTGGGACAATATTTTTTATTCGAAAATGTTCACTGGACAAATGTGCCTTGTGCATTTTGTTATTCTATTAGAAAATGTATTTTGCTTTTGCGTGGAATGTTGTTTTTTTTCTCCTCAATGGTTTTGAGAAACCTGGATTGCAAAATGAAGTAGTTTTGGACCTCCATGTCCTTCCCTATGTCATATGTCCTATTTTATCGCAAATGATGATCTCTCTCCCAGGATGGACCGCCGGGTGTATGAGAAAGAGGAGGAAGAAGAAGAGGATCCTGTAAAATGCCTAAACCTCTGCAAGCTGCACACAGACAGGAGAAAGTAGATAACATATTCAATAAAAATTATTCCAGCCCTTTGCATTACTGTATGCTGCTGACTTATTTTCTGAACTGTCATAGGCACAATGTGGAAAAGGTAAACATTATGTGATGTTACATTCCCCAAAAGACATATTGGTGGAAAAGACACCAGGAGTGATGTATGAAGGCAAATTTGGCACAAAATGTACACAAATTGCATCATTTTCATCTTGCGTTAACGTATCGTTCCAGGTTTTAAGCCATGTATGTCAGCGCTTCAGTAATGGATTGTTAATAGGAGGAGTTAGAGAGGAGATAAGTGAGACACAGATTATAATGTATACTGTACAGTGAGGGGTTTTGTCACTTTTTTTTAATGTTTGGTTATACCCACGAACCAGCTTCATGATGCATAGCCATCAACCAACCTAACACTGATGAGACTCAAAAAGTCGAAATAGCCGTCTGTGAGTAGGTTTACTGGCTCTTCAGCACGATGCCTCAGTAAACGCACTTACCAGGCGTCGGTCCCCACGTTTCCATGGCGACGGGCGTCAAATGATGCCGCGGGGTCATGTGACATGACGTCATATGGCCCCGCTGCGTCATTTGCCACCCATCGCCATGGCAACGCGACGTCATTTGACGTGACGTTACATGACCCCACGGCGTCATTTGACGTCGCATTAAAGGTAAGGGGGGGCACGACCCAGGGGGAGAGCAGGCAAGGGGGGCACAGCGCAGGAAGTTTGTGCACACCTGCATTACACCACCAACAACAACGTTGACAAATAAAGAGTAGTTATACCGACTGTAATGACATAATACCTAACATTCAATAATGAGCTAGTAAATATTACTTAATCTAACAGTTGGTTAATATGTACAGGCGTACCCCGGTTTAAGGACACTCACTTTAAATACACTCGCGAGTAAGGACATAATCGCCCAATAGGCAAACGGCAGCTCACGCATGCGCCTGTCAGCACGTCCTGAACAGCAATACCAGCTCCCTACCTGTACCGAAGCTGTGCACAAGCGGGGAGACTATATAATCTGTTACAAATGCGTTATTTACATCAGTTATGCACGTATATGATGATTGCAGTACAGTACATGCATTGATAAGTGGGAAAAAGGTAGTGCTTCACTTTAAGTACATTTTCACTTTACAGACATGCTCCGGTCCCATTGCGTACGTTAAAGCGGGATATGCCTGTATATGGATTCTGACCTACACACTAATCCATTTGTAGCATTCTATAGCACCTTGGATCCCCAACTATCACAAAAAACTATGCAATTTCAATTCTTCATTTAACCCCCATGGGGCAACGGAATCCAATCTGAATATCCATCTTGCCTCACTCTGTAAGAGGAGATGTTTCACATCCCCCTGCTATTCGGGGCAATCACATGCTCAATGATCATATATTTCAAAGTTGATAATTCATGCTTTTTCTCCAAAATATATTTTGCCACTGTTTGTTTGTTTCACCCCTAGATAGTGTGAGACCGATACTGGAATGATGTTCATTCATCCTTTCTTTAAATGTCCTGTCCGTCTTGCCCACGTACACCAAGCTACACTGACATGTAATTAGATATATGACTGAAGATGTAGAACAAGTAATATGTTGCTTTGTCGCTATCGTCTTTCCTGTGCGGATGCTTAATCTGTGTGCCCTCAGTTAATCCACTGCGACAAGTCATGAAATTCTTGGACCCAAAGCACCCATTTCTCAAGGGACTAAGACGAATCCGAGGGAAATACATTTCATATTTGCTTCACGAGTAAGGGCCTCATGCTATAAGCAGTGATAAGCCCATTATCGCCAGCTTATCACCAAAAAAGCCTACTACTATTCAGTAAGGGCCGTTAATCTGGCTATAGGAGTCAAAATCACCGGGGTTTTTTGCCGGGGAAAAAAAAGCGCCTAACGCGCTGTGATAAGCCACTTATCGCTGCTTATCGCCAACTTCTCAAACTCACTCAATTCTAGTGGCCCCGATCAGCGTATCGAGGCTGATCACCGCTCTAAAATGGAGATTTTCTCTCCAAATCGTCCCACCACAAAAAGTTGCCAACAAGGTGGGGAGAAGCGGCAAGACGGCACTAGAAATAAAAATGCAATTTTCCTGCATCTGATTGATGCCGGGTCTCCGGAGCTGATACCCATTAATATCAGCACCGGAGATCCCCGGCATGAATCAGATGCATGAAAAATGCATTTACAGGCAATTTCATTACCCGGCTAACTGCTACGGTAATGAAGGGGTTAACCAGCAGTGCCATGCTTATTGTGGGTAGTTGGGGTGGGTGAAAGTGGTATTTGGCCCTTGATGGGTGTTTAGGCCTTGCGGGGCACTTGCGGGTGGACTTAACCCCTTAATTACCTTAGCGGTTAATACCGCTAAGGTAATGAAGGGGTTAACCGCTACCCACCTAAACACCCATCCTTGGGGCTAATACCCCCTTCACCCACCACCGCTACCCACAATACAAAAAAATACACACAACATCCACCAAAAACCATTACAATATTTAATAAACAACAATACACAACCCACCTCCTTTGCCCCCACTTAAAACCATTATTTTTTTTTTTACGCAAAGAAGTAATACCACAGGCCGGCGGTGGTCCCCGTGGGCGTCCGGGGGTCCTTGGGCGGTCCCCGCTGTCTTGCGGTACCAATCCTGTATTTTAAAAAAACATGGCCTACATTTCAATAAATACACCTCCCCCCACCAAACACCTACAGTAATGTGCAAAATAACTATTATCCAGATATGGATAATAGATTATTTGCCCATTATTAAACACAACATTACCCAGCCAGCATAAATAAAGTAAATAAAAACCATTCTACTTACCCCTGCCAACATGAAGGGCGTTCACGTCGGCATACTGCAGGGCCATGTCCTCTGATGCCAGCAACAATACATAGAAAAATACAATCTAATGGCCCCTAACCCCTTAATCACCTTAGTGGTTAATAACCGCTATTGTAATTAAGGGGTTAACCCACCCTCCCAAACTACACACCCAGGAGGCCTAACCACCCACCCCGGACTACTATACCCACCCTGTACTTATTGAGTGGCATAGTAGTACATCATACCCATATAATATGGGCATGATAAGCTACTATAGCATTCAATGGTTACACTAATACAAAAGCATGAATGTTAAAAATACACAAGAATAAAACAGATACAACAAGCACCTAAACAACCAGAAACAAAAATTAAAACCACTAGCCAACCAAGCACTTAACTAAATAAAACCACAAGCCAATCAATTAAAAAAATATAACCACTAGGCATTCAATAAAATAATTAAAACCACAATGCAATCTGTGACAGTAGGGGGAAATATGGCTGCTGTTTATAAAGGTTAAGTTTGCTATTACCCTTACCTATCAGTAATACCTTGGTATTGTATTGTATGTTATGTATATATATATATATATATATATATATGTATGTCTTTGCTTGGTTCCAGCACCTCCGGAATCAGGGGTTAATAGGTTTGCATAGAATTGTTGCAAATGTTATGCTGCAGTCCTACCCACCAATCAGGGTCAGCATGTAGGCAGCACCTTCCTACCCACCAATCAGGGCCAGCATGTAGGCAGCACCTGGCTCTGAGTGTTGCAATATTATGTTTTAATATATAAAAAGGTGGGGAGGGAGACCCCTAGGAGTCAGAGCCTGCAGAGAGTTACAGAGGTGTTGCTGTGACAGGGAGAAACTGCAGTGTCCAATCCAGTGCTGGTCTCTGGCACTGGGCAAAGAGAGAACAGGGGAAATCTCTGCAAGTATGTCCCTGCGACTAGTTAGGCAGGGTATTCCCTAGTTTCCCCAGTTGGGTATGTGTGATGTTTGTGTCTATTGTATAGTTGTGGATATGTTTTTCCAATAAATTAATTTTATAAACTCTCGTGTTCTGTCTGGCGATATTGATCCCTGGTATTAGTCCTGGTCTCCCGTGACATAATCAATTACATAAATCATACCACTAGCCAAAAAATACATTTAATAGCTAAAAGCAGTAACCAACACAACAATTAATTCTAAAAAAAATAAATTATGATGATGATGATGATGACTTGAGGATACTTGGGGTTGTTCCCAAGAAGGAGGCAGGATTTTTTAGGCTAATCCACCTATTATTTTTCCCAGAAAGTTCATCGGTGAACGATGGAATTGACAGGTAGCGCTGCTCAGTCTAGCTACACTAGTTTTGATATGTGGGCAGAATGAGACAGGTGACATTGCTGGCGAATGCGGACATCAAGCCTGCTTTTCGGTTTTTACTGGTAGACCTGCAATGCTTCCATTTGTTAGGCTGCAGGCTAGATGGTCAGTACTTTGTCGACCTACGGGATCCATACTGTCATGCTATTATTTTGAAGCGTTAAGCACCTTTTTGGAGTGGGTAGTGCGAAGGAGGGTGCTGGCAGCTGGAGTCATGCATTACTTGGATAACTTCCTGTTTGCAGAGCCAGGAGATTCAAGTTTGTGTGCCAGATTTGGACTCCTACTGGCGGATGAAAAATGTGTGGGTTCGACAACGCTTCTGGGGATCGAGATTGACTTGGTCTTGATTGACTTGGTCCGCATGGAGTACAGGCTCCCAGTTAAGCCTTCTTTTGAATTCCCTGGAGGAGTTCAGGTCGCTTAACAAGACTTCCCTATTACGAGTCGCTCATGGGCCACTTGGTCTTTGTGAAAAGGATTATGCCGGTGGGGCGGGTGTTATCAAAGTGTCTGGCAGCAGTGATGGCTGGGGTGAGGCACCAAAGCCATTTTTATACTGGTGACTGTCAAGATCCGCAAGAATCTGGAGGCTTGGCTGGATTTTTTGAGCATTTAGAACAGGCATACACTTTGGAGGGGCATTTTGTTGAATGCAGAGCTCCAGGTTTTTACAGACGCAGCATGGTCAGACTTTGGGGCATATTTCAATTGTGCGCAGAGCGATGGACGGTTGTATGAGCTGAGACCCAGTTAATCAGGAACCTAACATTTTTGAAACTCTGCTCTGTTTTGGTGGTAGTGAGGCTGTGGGGTCATTTTTTTTTGCCAATAGGGAGGTGGTTTTCTAGTCAGACAATATGGGGGTGGTGGAGGCGGTTTCCAAATTTGGGTCCTGTTCCCCCCCTTGCTGCTGCTCCTGTTGTTCAGGAGTTTTGTGCTGGCTTGCCTGAAGCTGAATATAGCTTTTAAGGTGCTTCATAGCCATACGAGGGACAATACTATTGCCGATGCTTTGTCCTGCTTACAGCTGGCGGAATTCCGGAGGTTAGAACCATAGGCGGAGCTGATCGATCTGCAGTGCCCGGTAGAGCTCTGGGACTTGGGGACTGTCCCATGATGGAGTTAGTACGAGCTACCGTAGCTCTGGGTATGTGGGGCTTCTATGTGGCTACTTTGGCATGAATATCAATTACTGATTGGGGGTCTGCTTCACCAATCAGATTCGTCCCTGCCGGTTCCGTGCCAATACCATCTTATGACACGGTTTGTTGGGGGCGGAGGCTAGGTTATATCAGTCAGGGATTAGAGACAGGCGAACACACACTTTGACACAGCGCTGTGCGTGAAACGCGTTAGAGTACTCCTACCTGTGCTCCACGATGTCCACCAGGTCAATAAAGGTGATTTTATAAGATTTTTGGTGTATAGTCCCCATGTGTGCTGCAGCTGTGCTCCGTTTTTCCTGCCGTGAAATCTTCTTTACAGCGGGATTTCCTCCAGTAATGTTACTCAGTGCATGAGCACTTTTGGAAGAAGTGGGTAAAGTTTTGTGGCTTAAATTGTCAGGGACGATGTGGGGTAGCAGGAGCTGTCCTGTCTAAGGCTGATGAAAGTGTCGTTTAGAGAGGTTGCTACAGTAGGTCAGTGCAGAAAAGAGTAGAGATGGGAGAGAGAAGTGGTTGAAAAGATGTTGAAAATTGGAGGGGGCCTAGAGCATGTAGGTTTCTGTGTATGCGGGTGGAAGTAAGTGTTGTGAAGGGCGCAGAGGGTAGAGTGAGGCTAAAAGTTAAGAGGTGATGATCAGAGCGAGGTCATGTTAGAGGAGTTAGATATGGAGCAGAAGCAGGAGAAAACCAGGTCAAGCGAATGTCCATTGCAGTGGTGGTCTACTGGGAAAGACCATAGGAGGAGGGCAACTGAAGTGTCATTGTGATTGACAATAGGTATATTAAAGTCTCCCAGGATGACATAGGCAAGTCGGAAGTGAGGAAGCCAGGCAGCAAAATTGTTAGGAAATTGCGATGTAGGTCCAGGGGGAGATAGATGACAGCAACACAGAGGTAAAGGGGGGGTGTTGGCAAGAGACGAAACAGTTTAGACTTTGAAGGGTAAGGAGAGGGAGGGAAAGGGGGGCATGACATGAAATGTGCAGTGTGAGGAAGTAGTATGCCAACACCTCTGCTCTGTCTATCCCCTAGTCTGGGGGTGTGGCTAAGGGAGAGATCACCATAGTAGGGGAGACGGTGTCTGAGAGGGTGAGCCATGTTTCCATAAGGGCTAGAAGGTTGAGAGCTGGAAGTCTATGCATTTGTGTACATGCATGTACAGTAGTAGTGTACTGTGTGTATGTTTGTATGAACAAGTGTGAATGCCTGTATAAGCTTGTGTTAAAGCACAAGGGCCATATAATATATATGGCCATATAATGAGCCCTTATAATCTGGTTTCCACTTTAGGCCCGTGATACCCCAGGCCAAAACTGGCAGATGACAGCAGGGTTGCCACCACTACGGGTTTCACACAGAGACTACGGGGTTTGGCGTCGTATCTCCAGGCTACGGGTTTACCTGGCAAACTTCTGGATGGCGGCAATCCTGGGCAGGCGGCGGAAACACGGCATACTCCGGTATCTTCCCCCTGCAACTGTATACAATATGGCCACGCGGCGTCTAATGACCACGTGTTGCCATGCCAATGGAAACGTTATGTCACGTGACAGCCGTTGACATGACAAAGACGCCTAGGCGTCCCGTTGCCATGGCAACTTGACGCCGTGTGATGTTTCATCCCGTTGGCATGGCAACGCGGCGCCATGTGACGCCGCACAGCCATATTGAGGATAGTTGCAGAGGGAAGATACCGGGAGGACACCGCTGATAGGTAAGAGCAGTTGAAAAAAAAATTCTCCGGGTTGCCTTTCAGTAGAAGGTGGCAACCCTGGATGTCAGTAACAGTTTGCATAGAAAAAATAGTCAGCTTGATACGTAAAACTCAGTGTTTTAAAACACAAAACATGTTTTTCTTGGGCTAAAACTGAGTTCCCAGTGCTACCTAAAACAAGGCTCAGTTAATCAGAAAGCCTATCTTTACTGTATATATCAGTGCTCTAAACACAGCCATATTCACTGGCTCCAGTTTACAAGCTATATTCAGATCTGTACTGTATAATATATAAAACGAAATATATAACATGGATATTCACTGAAATCAGGGATCTGATATCCTGGTAGATTTGTGTTTTAGATAAAGTGGGGCAAAAAAAGGTTACAAGCCCCCAGTAGTATCTCACACTAATCCAATAAGGCCAAACAACACAAATAGGTGGTGTACCCCAAAATTTCTGCACAACTCAATTAGGCATTGCAGATGTGTAATAATTGATAGGAAGTGCAGTGTCATACAACATTTTGGCACCCTGAAGAAGGGTCCGGTCGGGTTGTTTGACTCAATAAATACACTTCGGTAATGCCAGATTTTGTGGTCTACATACTATATTAACTCTTGCAAACAGCTTTTTTGGCTCAAAATTGGTGTCTGTCAAATTTAAATTGCTCTTGTGTGCGCCTATGCAGTAACCTCAAATTTCTCCATCTGTGCCAGCTGAGTAAAAATGTTCTCCTTTGTTTTGGCGCCAAGAAATAGACTGTGCTTTTCGTATGTTACGCCGGTGCTGCCCGCAGACCAGACCCGTCCCCTGAGCTGAAGGGGGAAGTGGTAATACACGCACCCGCAGCCAAGGGAGTGTGTCCGGAGTGTGGTATTAAACGTTGCCAGGCCAGATGTAGTAAGGTAGACAATACTTGCCGGTACCGGGTGTAGAAGTAGAATCGTGATTGTCACTCAAAGGTAGCGGAGAGTGGAGGAAGGTCGAAGTCCAAGTCGTGTTCGAGGGGAGCCAGAGAGTGCGTAATCCGAGGAGTACCGAGATCGAGAGCCAAAGGGGGTAGTCGTACGAGCCGTGTCAGAACCTGTGAAATCACCAAGAGTAGACAAACATCCATGCAGAGACTATGTCGAGCGAAAACTGAGAGTACAGAGAAGCTAGATAAAGCAGGGATGTCCAATCAGGAACGGGGGCAGGTCAGGAGGAACTGCAGGAAGACTCTCCGGATTGGTGCAGCCATTACAAGCCAGGTAAATCTTAGTACTGCAGTGAGTACGCCCGCGTGGCATGCGGGGGCGGAGCCTGAGGTCCGGAGGGCAGGAAGAAGAGTGTGCACTGCCCGCGATCCGTAAGACCCGCGCCGGAGGAAACCACGCGTGCGTGCGGGGAAAAGGGAACACGCCTGGTGCTGAGGAGGGGGAATAGCGGCGGAATCGCCGAGGGGGGTGATCCCACGACAGCGGCAGAGACGAGGAGCCGCGGAGACCGGTAAGGCAGGGTTGCGCCGTGCGTTCAAGGTTTCCCTGAAGGTAGAGAGTGTTCTGTGTGAGGGACGCCGAATCCTAACAGTACCCCCCTCTTCTGGAACGGCCTCAGGACGGTCCATAAAAGGTTTCTCTGGAAACTTCGTTCTGAAGGCCCTAAGAAGACCCGGGGCATGAATGTCCTTTAAATGGACTCAAGACCTCTCCTCAGGACCAAAACCCTTCCACTGCACCAAGAATTGGAGTTGGCCCCTGGATAGGCGGGAATCCAAGAGAGAGGGAACTTCATATTCTTCGTTACTTTGGACGGTAATAGGATCCGGTTTACGAGTCTGGTCCGGGAAGAAGTGACTGGCGACTAAGGGCTTTTTAAGAGGGACACATGAAAAACATTGGGAATCTTCATACTGTATGGTAGTTGGAGGCGGAACTCCACAGGATTGATCCGTTCACAGATAGGAAAAGGGCCCAGGAATTTGGGTGCCAATTTGGGGGATGGTACCTTTAAGTGGATATTCTTAGAAGACAGCCATACCAAATCCCCTGGCCTGTAACTAGGAGCCATACGAAGATGGCGATCGGCTTGAAGTTTCGACCTGCGGGAGGAGTCAAGGAGGGTAGACAGAATCCTGGACCATGCAGTTTGGAGGGCGGAAATGCGTTCGTCTACGGCCGGTACTCCCGAGGGAAGGTTAGAAATGGGTAAACAGGGAGGGTGAAACCCATAATTTATAAAAAAAAAAAAAAAAAAAGGCGACTCACGTGTGGCTTCATTCTTGGCAGAATTAACGGCATACTCTGCCCAAGGAAGGAGTTGAGTCCAATCATCCTGGGAATCAGATATGAAGCATCTTAGGTACTTCTCCAGGGATTGATTGATTCTCTCCGTCTGTCCATTGGATTGTGGATAATAGGCAGAAGAGAAGGAAGAAGAGATGCCCAATCTCCTAGTGAAAGTTCTCCAAAATTTGGATATAAATTGGGAACCTCTGTCAGACACAATGGAAGAAGGAATCCCATGAATCTGGAAAATCTGATCCGTAAAGATGTCAGCGAGGGCGGGAGAGGTGGGTAATCCCTTAAGCGGAATAAAGTGAGACATCTTAGAGAATCTGTCCACGACCACCAAGATTGTGTTCATTCCTCTGGATTTGGGCAAGTCCACGATGAAATCCATCGAAATGTGGGACCAGGGACGGTCGGGGACTGGAACAGGTAACAGAAGACCCTGGGGTTTTTGACGGAGAGACTTGTTCTGCACGCACGTGGGGCAACCGCAGGTATATTCCAAAACGTCTTGAGACATCTTAGGCCACCAGAAATTCCGACGAATAAGGTCAATTGTCTTCTTAAAACCAGGATGACCTGCAGATTTCGAAGAGTGACCCCAAGCCAGTACTTCAGGAACAAATTTGTAAGGTACGAAGAGTTTGTTGTCGGGAACAACCAAGTCTTTAGGAATGCGTCTCTGGGAAAGCATAATCTTATCAAGATTCTTGAAGGAGGAAGTGGCGAGAATCCTCTCCTGTGGAAGGATGGTTTCCAAGGACTTCTGGATCCTCTTCAGAGGAATGTAGTCGGGAAAGTGCGTCCGCCTTTATGTTCTTAGTCCCGGAAATATAAGAAAGGTAAAAATCGAATCGAGAAAAAAAGAGACCAATGAGCCTGTCGCGGGCCGAGGCGTTGAGCACTCTCAATGTAGAGAAGGTTCTTGTGATCCGTGAAGATGGTAAACGGCTCTTTTGACCACTCCAGGAGATGCCTCCACTCTTGAAGAGCCATTTTCACGGCCAGAAGTTCCCAGTTACCCACGTCATGATTCTTCTCAGCGGAAGAGAATTTCTTGGAAAAATATGCACAGGGATGTAACTTATCTTGAGGCGTGGGTCTCTGAGACAGAACTACCCCTGCGCTGCAATCGGAGGCGTCGACCTCCAGGACAAAGGGAAGCTCGATGTTGGGATGACGGACAATACGTGCGGATATGAAGGCTTGCTTGAGTATCTCGAAGGCGGCAATGGCTTCAGGGGACCAAGACGAAGGATCGGCTCCTTTTTTTGTTAGGGCAGTGAGAGGTGCCACGATGGTAGAGAAATTACGTATAAACTTACGATAGTAGTTAGCGAAACCCAAAAAGCGTTGTATGGTTTTGAGGGAATTGGGTATTGGCCACTCCGTCACAGCTTGAAGTTTCCCGGGATCCATCATAAAACCTTCATCGGAAATTATGTACGATAGGAATTGGGTAGAGGTCTGGTGGAAGGTGCACTTCTCCAGCTTGGCGTATAAATGGTGTTAACGGAGACGAGAGAGAACATAGGAGGTGTGACGTATATGGTCCTGGAGGTCATTGGAAAAAATTAAGATATCATCTAAGTATACTATCACAAAAATGTTGAGTACTTTACGGAAAACATCGTATAAAGTCCTGGAAGACAGCGGGGGCATTACATAAGCCGAAGGGCATTACAAGATACTCGTAGTGGCCGCTACATGTGTTGAAGGCTGTCTTCCATTCATCCCCCGCCTGATGCGTACAGGTTATAAGCTCCACGTAAATCCAACTTGGAAAAAATGTTAACCCCCTGTAATTTATCAAACAGTTCGGTAATGAGGGGGAGGGAGTAACGATTTTTAATGGTGATACGGTTCAAACCCCTGTAGTCGATGCAAGGTCTTAATGACCCATCCTTCTTTTTTACAAAGAAAAAAACAGCTCCTGATCGGGAGTTAGAAGGACGGATAAAACCTTTCTTGCGGTTTTCCTGGATATATTCATCCATGGACATAGATTCAGGTAAGGACAAGGGGTAGGTCTTAGATTTGGGTAAGGAGTAGCCTGGAACAAGATCGATCGGACAATCTTAAGTCCTATGAGGTGGCAAAAGGTCTGACTGGACTGGAATTGATGGAAGACAGGAGGAAGGATAACCTCAGGGACAGGGGTATTGGCCAATAAATTCTGGGCTTCATCTGACCTCGGTTTCCAAGTGATGGGAGTAGAGGAAGTTCAGTCGATGAGTGGGTTGTTAAGCTGCAACCAAGAAAGACCAAGGGTTACGGGAGTTCCAGGGGCATGGATGGTGTCGAGAACTACGGTCTCTTTGTGAAGATGCATGGTAAGAAGCAGGGTAGCCGTCTCTAAGGAGATGTAAGATGGAGAAAGGGGGAGTCCATCTATTTCGACGAGTGCGATAGGATTTTTCTTCCTCACGAGCGGTATATGATTGAGCCTGGCGAATTCTAGATCCACAAAGTTCCCACCTGCTCCAGAGTCAATGAAAGCCGCAGTAGAAGTCTGAAAGTTCTCACCTGAAAGAGAGACAAGTATGTCAGTTTCTTAGGGAGTTCTCCCTGATGGAGGGGGCGTGGAGACATTGCACCCAGAGAGAGCCCCTCCGTACTCACTGGGTGTTCCCGTTTCCCGGACGTAGAGGGCATTCCCAAACCAGATGCTCAGCGGACCCGCAATAGAAACACAATCCCCCGGCATGGCGGAACTGCCGTATCGGTGTGCAGACGCGCTGTACCCCCAATTGCATTGGCTCTGGAAAATCCAGGGCAGGACGAGAAGGGGTGGTAGCAGTTGTAAGTGCTGGAGTATTGCTGGGCGTACTGAGGAAAGAAGCTTGAAAATTATGGAAGCGAGTGCGCTGCCGCTCAGAGCGGCGTACCTGGATACGTTGATCCACTCGGACTGACAGTTCGATTAGGGACTCCAATTGTTCTGGCCTGGGTTGACGAGAGAGTTCATCCTTGATGGGATCAGCCAGGCCTTGCCAGAACACAGAGACGAGAGCCTCCTGTCCCCAGTTAGTCTCGGCGGCAAGGGTCCGGAATTCCACAGCGTACTGCGTCACCATATGACGCCCTTGAGTGATCTGAAGGAGAGAAACAGAAGCCATCTCCCGACGTGCGGGGGAATCGAACACTTGTTGGAACTCTGCTTTAAAGGCCGGGTAATCCTGGGTAAGGTCAAAACGTCGTTCCCAGACCGGGGAAGCCCAAGCAAGGGCGCTGCCTGTTTGCAGGTTATAAATGTAGGCTACCTTCTTACGGCCAGCATTGTAGAGATGGGGGGCCATTTCAAAGTGCACCACATACTGGTTAAGGAAACCCCTACATTCTTGTGGTTTGCCGGCCTAAGGTTTAGGGGGTGGAATCCTTACATCGGAGCTGCTAGCTGCGCTTGTGGACTGGGAATTAGCATCAGACGGGGTTGCGGTAGGTACTCGGGAGGAGAGTACTGCGACCTGGTGCGTAAGTGCCACAATTTGATCTGCCATGGCCTGGTTTTGCTGAAGCAGACTGGAGAGAAACTGCCTTAGATCGGTCTGGTCTGCGTCTTGTGGGCTCGACATAATGTTACGCCGGTGCTGCCCGCAGACCAGACCCGTCCCCTGAGCTGAAGGGGGAAGTGGTAATACACGCACCCGCAGCAAAGGGAGCATGTCCGGAATGTTGTTGAATTAAGCGTTGCCAGGGAAGATGTAGTAAGGTAGACAATACTTGCCGGTACCGGGTGTAGAAGTAGAATCGTGATTGTCACGCCAAGGTCAGGGAGCGGAGAGTGGAGGAAGGTCGAAGTCCAAGCCGTGTTCGAGGGGAGCCAGAGAGTGCGTAATCCGAGGAGTACCGAGGTCGAGAGCCAAAGAAGGTAGTCGTACGAGCCGTGTCAGAACCTGTGAAATCACCAAGAGTAGACAGAGTAACATCCATGCAGAGACTATATCGAGCGAAGACTGAGAGTACAGAGAAGCTAGATAAAGCAGGGAGGTCCAATCAGGAACGGGGGCAGGTCAGGAGGAACTGCAGGACGACTCTCCGGATTGGTGCAGCCATTACAAGCCAGGTGAATCTTAGTACTGCAGTGAATACGCCCTCGTGGCATGCGGGGGCGGAGCCTGAGGTCCGGAGGGCAGGAAGAAGTGTGCACTGTGCGCGCTCTCTGTAAGACCCGCGCCGGAGGAAACTACATGCGTGCGTGCGGGGAGAAAGGAACGCACCTGCCGCTGAGGAGGGGGAATAGCGGCGGAATCGCCGAGGGGGGTGATCCCGCGACGGCGGCAGAGACGAGGAGCCGCGGAGGCCGGTAAGGCAGGATTGCGCTGTGCGTCCAGGGTTTCCCTGAATGTAGAGAGTGTTCTGTGTGGGGGACGCCGAATCCTAACAGCGTACAGATGTAAATGGTATGTGATAAAATATTATGTTTCTGTGCGCCATGAAGTTGAAGTTGCTATTTATCAACCAAGAAATGTATTTGATGCAGCAGGGATGTTTCATTATATACTGTAGGTTAAAAAGATGTACAGTATTATTTTCACAGTATGGATATTATAAATAATATTACACGAATAACTGATATTTACTAATACTAGTTCTAATGTAGCATCTGAATAATGATGCCTAAAGTAAACAACTTTGCAGCCTCACAATAATTATAAGGGAAATTAAAACTAGAAGCGGAGTAGCCTGACCTAGTGACATGGATATATTCCAGAAGCTGCTAGTCACTTCTAGCAATGACAGCTGCTCTGGAACATCTACCACTATCACAACTCCTTACCAACTGGCTTCCCAATGTTCAGCTGTCCTTCACACCCTTAAATGGCTGGACAGGTGGACATAGCCACTGCAAGAGGGGGGTGTCAAAATACTTTACCTAAGTCAAAAACTGCACAGAGCATGTACAGTATCAAAAGCACATTTAACAGGGGGAGTGACTGCTTACTTTTACAGTCAAACCGTAGAGTTTGAGGTACTTATGTCATATTGCTTCAGGAATTTAAACCCTGTGTATCAAAGGACACCCCCGTGCTTCTTTGGCTGTCCCAACATTCCATGGGACAGGACCATTTCATTGAGATCTATATATAACACTGCATGTTAGGAAAGTGCAGAGGGACAAGAGTGTAGCAGCACAGCAGCGGTAGAATACAGGGAGACGAGGATTCCATATTCCAGTGTTCAAGGTACGTCCATTCAGTGCTTAGATCCACCAGTGGCATGTATGTATATCTTTATTTATATAGTGCCATACATGTACATAGCGTTCTACAATACACGTTACATAATAATATAACACATAATGGGAATAAGCGCTTCAGACATAAATCAATAGGAAAAGGTAAATGATAAATATCTCCATATGACAATGTGTCATAGAATGGGATGCTATAAGTTATATGTACTGTACAACAACATTTCCCCCCCGAAACCTAGGAAACATTTAAAAAGGGCCACCCCCTTTCTGTTCTTAAAAATATGGCATACACTGATAAACAATGTTTTTTTGATGAGCTTTGCAGTGATTAAACAGAATCCAACTACTTTTCTTATGGTACTTTGACCATATTGTGCATGTTAAATCTTAATTAAGTACAATGAGTCATTATTCCTGGATGAATGTCTGTTTCAATATTTTTTTACTATATATATATATATAAAATGTTTGAGTGGGTGTATGTATAAGTATCAAGGTAGGGGATATGTGTATAGTTTTATATATATTATATGTATATCTAGAGAAAAAGTAAAGAGGAATTGATTTGTGTGTATTTGTATGTATGTATGTATGTATGTGTATGAGTGTGTGTGTGTGTGTGTGTGTGTGTGTGTGTGTGTGTGTGTGTGTGTGTGTGTGTGTGTGTGTGTATGTATATGTGTATATATATATATATATAATTCACCCACCATAACTTAAAATGTGATGGTAAATCCTACAGCCTTGAAAATTGCAGCCAGTACAACCAACCTCGCACTGATGAGAAAATGAGACCCAATAAGGTTGAAACATGTCTGTGAGTGCTTTCTCTCGCTTTGCATCTTATTCCCATGCTATGCTTAAAAGCTGTGTTAACCGCAAGCATTAGCTTATAAGGGTTACATGTAAAAATGGATTTCAGGTCAAATGTGATATGGTGCTTATTCAATAAAGTGTGGTAAAACAAGTTTGGTAGTCACTCAAGTCAATAGGACTTTCCGTGCGCCTCCATATATACGCTGTCAAGAATCGAACAAACATCTTCACTGTTTAGCTTTTCAAATCATTGCTGGCCCATCTGGCAGAAAAGGGCCTATGATTAAGGTGCTCATTGTTTATTAGCCGGATCGGCTGATTGGGCCATTTTCGGCCTTAATTCCGCCATGAAGTCAACTTGGAATTTCAGCTGAAAATGGCCCAATTGGCCTTGTCAGCTGATATAGGGTAAACCACTAAGGCCCAGATTCACAAAAATGGGATAAGCTTTGTATGAATGGGAGTAAAGGTGTTCTAAAGCTTAGCCCTCTTTTGTGGATCTGCACCTACAGTAAGTGTGTATCCTACTACTGTATTTTCTTCTTGTACTTTTCTCTCAAAGTGAATTGAGTGAAAGTTTGGAGGATTTTCATCTAGTTCTTTCCTAAGTACTGTATTCAAGCATCACCCCTCCATTCCTGAATTTAAAAGCAGTGTTTGATTGCATGTCACGTCTTTTTTTTAAGCTTTTGATGCGCTCAAGTGGATTAGATGACGATAACCCAGCAAAACACAAATATATGGGGTTTTAAATGTGGAAATCCCTCCAAATTGCAAAAAGTTTTTAATATTGTGTGTGTGTGTGTGTGTGTGTGTGTGTGTGTGTATACTATGTATGTGTGTGTGTGTATATATATATATATATATATATATATATATATATATAATATAATATATTTCAATGCCTATTTGCACAAGTTAGATAACTCGTGTTCCCGATTTTTCTTTTGTATAGTAATGGTTGTGCAATCTCTTCTTGATTATACTGTACATTTCTAAAGAGTATTTTATCTGGATAGTCAGATCATTATATTGTGTCTGTTTAAATCCCTGAGAATGAAATGCACTAACTTGATTTCAAAGATTTGCTTTACAGTTTTTCAATAATAAAAAAACCTCCCATAATTTGGAGATTTTTTCATTTTATTGTCAATGAGGTACAGTATATGTACTGTATTAAAGGCAAAAATCTCATACATCCGATGCAGATTAATTCGACGTATCACAACAAAGCACAATAGAAAGAAACTGCAGTTTTTTTTCCAAGGCCACAAAAAATAATCCACTGCCATTGATTGTTGAAAAGGATAGATTTTCCATGACAGATCTCGTGATTATCCATTGCACTAATGTCAATCTTTATTAATAATAATAATATGTTCTTGTATAGAGCTGCCAGTTTTACGTAGCACTTTACAGAGACATTTTGCAGGCACAGGTCCCTGCCCAGTGGAGCTTACAATCTATGTTTTTGGTGCCTGGGGCACAGGGAGATAAAGTGACTTGCCCAAGGTCACAAGGAGATGACACCAGGAATTGAACCAGGTTCCCCTGCTTCAAACTCAGTGCCAGTCAGTGTCTTTACTCACTGAGTAAAACAAACTTGTGCAAAACTAGAGTTATGTTTGCCCTATAGAAAACCAGGAATAGTACAGTACTTGAATTTCCCCATTGTGTTTCACAGTGAACGGTGGGGAATTTCATGTGTCTTGTGGCTGCAGCAGGTGACAGTAAGACATGTCCCATGGTAACTATCTCCCTTTCCATATAAGGACAAGAGGCTTTCAGCTTGATAGACACGACTGTCTGGCTGTAGTTGCCTTAAGTGTGGTGCAAAAAAAATACTCCTGACCCACAACTTATCTCATGTGATTATCTTTCCGAAATGCCAAGCAGACCTTTTCAACTCACTATTCCTCTGTTTACCTTTTTCCTGATATGACTATCAATTGTATTTCGTGCTACAACTCTTAGGCTAGGTGCCAGTAGCCATGGCAGCGCGGGCGACGGCGTGCGCACCGCACACAAGGCACAGCCCTCTAGTCGTCGTGTGTGCTCGCACAAGCAGCAATGCGCGACCGCCTTGGCCAAAAGACAAGATTTTTGGCCACATCACTGCGGTAGTTCAGCCAATGAGGGCGAACCAGCCGTGTGACGTCATGGCCTCGCCCACGCCATAAGTCGGATCTCCTGCTCTGCAAGCACAGCCGCAGACCACAGGTCGCAGCTGAAACGGGTGCGCGCGCCGCCAGGTGTTCGTGCAGAAGTGACCACTGGGGCCATAGCGTAACACAGCAGTGGCTCAGTGAGTAAAGGCACTGACTGATAACAATGACACTGCGTTTGAAGCAGGCGAACCTGGTTCAAATACTGGTATCAGCTCCCTGTGACTTTGGGCAAGTCACTTTATCTCCCTGTGCCCCAGGCACCAAAAAAAAAAACACTTAGGGGGTTATGCACAAAGTAGTGATAAGTGTTTTTAAGTGAGATAAGTGCATTATGGCGCAATTTATGGCGCATTTAGTTTTAGCAATGACTGTGTTTTTCTGGTAAAAAGCCTTTTAAGCGCGATACTGCAGTGTTATCACTGCTTTGCGAATCACGCTGCACGCAATATTGAGAAATAAAGGCATTTATCTCACTTAAAAACACTTAGCACTGCTTTGTGCATAACCCCCTTAGATTGTAACCTCATCTGGGCAGGGACTGTTTCTGTAAAAATCCTATTCACAATGCTGCTTTCTGTGCACTATATTGTAATTGTGAAGCACTATGAGTCCCATTGGGAGAAAAGTGCTATATGAAATAAAGTTGTTGTTATTATTATATGACAGCAATAAAATATTCTGGTCTCTCTGCTATTTGGGTTTTTGTATTTATACAGCATGTGATTATATACCATGTTGCATTATACTTTCTGTGGTTCTTTATAGGACAGCTTTTGAGTCATAGAACTACAGAGTACCACTACTTTTCTATTTACAAACCCTTGTGAAATAATATTCAGGTCCCTTTAGGCAGAGTTCAAATAGACTTCAAAGAGTCAAAAATATTCCATAACGAATCTTGTATTGTATTTGTGAACAATCAGAGAGTACACACAACGTTTCAGGCTCATCCCTGGACTTTTCATAATGGTTCACTAATAAAACACACAATTCGTAAGTAAAGCGTTATGGAATATTTTTGACTCTCTTTAGTCTATTTGAACTGTAGACTCTAAGGGGACCTGAACATTTTTTCACATGGTTATATTTGGGTGTTGTCCATATTCCTGGGTTCCACTGCCCCACAAGAACTATACTGTATGAAGCTCCTCTTTTCTTTCTAGTGAGAATAGTGCCGATGCCCCTAATTGATCCAAAGTCACATAAATATAAAATTTGGATCTAAATGTAGCTTTCCTGGTAAATATTTTATTGATAAATACATGTAAAAAGCACCTACATTTTATATATATATATACAGTATATGCTTCAATCTACTTTTACACAAAGTCTATGAGGAATGGGGATATGAAAGTACTTGCAAATACTCAGGGCACCACCTCTCTTCCATGTCCCACTGTTACCGCCTTCATAGCCTGATCTCTGGATGCCTGCGACAACACCTCATGTGCTTCCCCGCTGCATTTAGTGGCAACTTATGCTAAACGGTTTCATTTTTATTTCAATAAAAGGAATTGGAAATAGAAATACAAAGCATTTACGATGTATTTACCAAGAACCAGTAAAATTATTACGCCATATGACACAAAATGGCAGCTATTTTTATGCAACGACAAATAGCAAAAGTAAGACATCCAATCAAACACCTCTGACAAATTTGTGCACCACGGATTGCAATTTTAAGCCCTTGGCTGCCCTATTGAATATTATTACTGGGCCCCACGAGAACTATATGAACGTCCTCTTTTCTTTTTATTTACCAACCCAGACTATTTCTATTTGTTGAAAACCTGCAGGACTACTTTTTCTTTCTTTGAAAAAAATAAGGTTCATTATAAAAAAAAAGTTAATGCATAGTTACCTCTTTAAAAAAAAAAAATGCAAAAAAGCTACTGTATAGAACATTGTTGAACCAGTTTAGAATCTCTTACAATCAGGCACAGCACCACTAGTTGACAATACATCGTTACATGTTGTATTACCAGAAATTTCATGGACAGTTCCCTAACAACATATGTTATGTGTGTATTTAACAGACAATTAACAGTTACAGACAAGATTAATATGTGAGACAGCTGAAGTCTTGAAATTACTTAAACTGGAGGCAGTTTTGAGAGACTCTGTTAAGTTGTTGCAGAAAGTTGTTGCAGACGTGAGGTGCACGGTAAGAGAAAGAGGAACAGTCTTTTGGAGTCAGATCTAAGATTATAAGTGCTGCGTGTGGTAGGGGTGAGGAACTTGCTCAGATAGCCAGTAGCTTGCCCAGAAAGTATTTGAAGGCAAGACTGGAAAAATGTACTTTGCATCTGGATTCAAGAGATAGCCAAACTAGTTATTGGAACATTTTGCAGTGATGTGTGTTCTAGTTACATTGTAGGACAATGCAGCATATTGAGTTGTAGAGGGTGTCTACAGTAGTTTGCTGAGGTGAAGTTGGGGTGCTGTACCATATACTATGTCCCCATAGTCTGTAATTGGCATTAGCATTTTTTGACCAGCAGGTTTAGGTAGGATTTGTTCCAATAAAGTATACCTACTGTAGTTTGGCATAAGTTTTGGATGTCAGAGTATCAATATGAAACCCAAATGTTACATGGAAGTCAAGCCATATGCCCACAAGTGAGAGGGACTAGAATGGTGTTAGACTTGGTTCTGATCTGTATCTCTGTTGTTGGAAGCTTTGGAAAATTAGTCCCAAATACATCGATACAGTTTTGTCTGTGTTTAAAAACAGTTTGTTTTGGGAAATCCAGTTTTCACATCTTGTAAAATTAGATTAAAGTATGTGTCCAATATCAGAGAGGCGAGGGCTGTGTGTATATATGATTGTGTCATTGCATACATGTGTATTGAAGCTGCCTTACAAGCTGTAGTAGATCATTAATGAACACTGAAAAGAGTAGGTGCCCCATACCAGAGACTTGCGGGACACCACAGGTTACATCTAAGAGGTTGGCATTAGAACCTGGGATAGACCCAAATTGGGATCTACCCGATACTTATGAGTGAAACCAGTTTAAAGCATGCTGCCCTATTCCAGAGCACCAAAGCTTGTTTAACAACATACTGTAACATGATCAACAGTATGAAAAGCCTTTGCAAAATCTAAGAAGTGGTTTGGACAAAGCTCGATTGGAGTTGGCTAAGGAAATTTGTCTTTACAGGCCATCCTCGGTTATCCAACGGAATCCGTTCTGGAAGTAACATTGGATAGTGAAACCGTTGTAAAGTGAGTTTCATGTTAATCAGTGGCGGTGAGCACTGGCTGACGCATTCAGCCGTTGAAAAACGGCCCATAGGGTTGCGTTGGATATGCCATTCGTTGTAAAGTGAAACGTTAGATAGCGATGACTACCTGTATATAGTAATCACTTAATTGGCAGTGGACACATGTTTCCCTGGTTTTTGATAGTATTGAGATAAAAGAGATTGGTCTGTAGTTTGAGACAGTATTTTTGTCCCCACCTTTGAAGATTGGGACCACTCTGGCGGTTTTCTAGGTCTGTGGCATATGGCCTGAAGACAAAATAGAGGTTATTAGGGAGGCAATTGCTGGGGCACTAAGTCATAAGAACTTTGATTAGACTAGGTCAGGTCTACATTGGCTGTTTAGTTTTAATGAGAGGAGCGCTTGTGTATCTGGGACAAATTGAAAATTGCGAGCACTGTTGCGAGGGAGTAGGGCTATAGGGGATCGCGCAGGTTGAGATCTATTATTGTATTTAGGGTAGCACTTTGATAGTAGGGAAGTAGCACATGCCACAAAGTATTTATTGAATGCGTTTGCAATGTTAGCGTGGTCTGTCAGAGTAGTAACATCCTTTTTGATATTAGATGGTTGTTGATTTTTTATTTATTTATTTTATTTATTTATAAAAATGTTTTACCAGGAAGTAATACATTGAGAGATACCTCTCGTTTTCAAGTATGTCCTGGGCACAGAGTTATAAAAAATACATGGTTACATTAAAAGAACATAGGTTATACAGTGAATTCACAGACATTTCATAGGACAGATAGAGTTGTAAAATTGGGTACAGGGGAAAAAGGGCATATGAGTTTCAGATAGAAATAGAGCAGCTTTAACATCACTTTAACATCAGCGAACGGCAGCAAACGGTTCACACCCTTTGGCTGCGCCAAAGGCTGTGCGACTTTGGGGCAAAGCACATGCACAGTGGGGTGGGTGGCTGAGATGCAATGCAGCTGTGAAAAAAAGCTCTTTGTGTCCTCAAGGCTCGTTAACATTCCAGTGGGTGGGGTTGACGTTCCACAGAGAACAAGCAAATGTTAACCCTTAGCACGCTGGTCCTTTGCAGAGGGGTGTCGCTCTTGGGGAGCCCCATCAGGCTGTGCGCCTTTGGGGAAAAGCAGATTCACAGTGGGGTGGGTGGCTGAGATGCAATGCAGCTGTGAACAAAAGCTCTTTGTGATGGCTAGAAGGGTAGAATATATTGTTGATGACCTTCCAGAAGTTTGTTGGATATGATGTTTTTTGGTAAAGATTGTCAGAGTAATACTGTATCGGGCTTTTGCTGGTCTTGTTTGCCCTGTGCATGTATTCCGCAGGCAGCTGTAGTTAAGATTCTTGGTAGTGCCAGTTACTTTCTATCTTTTACTATTGCATCTGTTAAGAAAATAAATCACACAATAATAAAAAAAAAATCACTTGTTTATGTGGTAAATCTTGCTGTAGTAACGCAGTAGCATTAACACAGCATAGTAGTGTAGCCCCCCCATCGCCTCCCTATTCTCTTGAAGCTCAGCAGTAGGGATGTTCACATATCGCGCGGGAGACTGCCGGGCGCTCGCACTCTCCATCTCGACGCCCTGAGCACAGCCTTACTCCCTCTTTTCCTCACTCAATCCCCCCCTCTCCTCTCACTCGCCCCCATCTTCCGTCAATTACCCCACTCTCACTCAATCCCCCCAATAAACTGTAAAAAGCCCCTAAATACACAGTAAAAAAAACCACTCCCCCAATACACAGTAAAAAAAACACCATTCCCCCAATACAAAGTTAAAAAAAAAAAAACCCACTCCCCCAATACACAGTAAAAAAAAATACTCCCCCAATACACAATAAAAAACCCATTCCCCCAATACACAGTAAAAAAAATTGCAGAATTATACATTTTTGTGTAGGGTTACATAGGCCTGGATTCGACAAAGCTCTGGGCTCAATTCAAGTGATCGGGGATCAGAGGCTTCTCTGATATGGAGAAGCAGCTTCAAAGCATGGGCATTATGGGGCAATCCTATATAGTCCGAAGTGGCCATTCGGGCATTTTTCGGACGTAAATCCCTATTAACTTTGATGGGGATTTTAAGCCGAAAACAGCTCAACTGTCTGTATAGGACTAGGCCTTTCTTAAAGTGTAACGGTTGACGTATTGGCCATGCACATTTGTATTTCAATTTCATCTACTCATGCTCACAATCTGAGTAAGTCTAAGTAAGTCTCTTAATGTCTTTCTATTATTAACCTCATTTATTTGTAAAGCGCCAACATATTCCGCAGCGCGGTACAGTGTGGGGTACAGAGTTATGTATATTACATAAACAGAATGACATACAGTAAAGTAAAGACAGGCGAGCACAAACAGATACAAGAGGACCCTGCTCCTGAGAGCTTACAATCTGGAGGGAATGAGGGACAGTGTTGAAACAAAAGGTAAAGTGGCAGCTTGTTGTGGGATGGAGTATACATCAGGACGGAGTATGGTCCAGCGGCACAGCTGGATCTATTAAAGTTTGGGGGTGTGGATGTTAGGGGGGTGTTAGATAGCAAGAAGTACCGCAAGCAATAAATAAAAATTGGAGCAGGAAATCATTTGACCTAAATTATTCTGCTATGTTGAGCAGTGTCAATTACACTATAACAATGTATCAATATTATAAATGCTTAATTTTTAGAATAATCTTGTGTGTGCAGGATGCCAGGGTTGGCACCGAGAGAGGATAATCGTTTTCTTTCTTTCTTTTTTTTTTTGTAGATGGAAGACCCAGTTCAGCTAAAAGAAGAAGGGAACAAGTATTTCCAGGCGAATGACTTTGATCAGGCTATTGAGTGCTACAGCAAGGCACTAAATCTTATAAAAGATAAAAAGGTGCTGGCGGTGCTGTATCGTAATAGGGCCGCCTGCTTCCTGAAAAAGGTGAGGGAAAGGGGGTGTGGGCTTCCCTGGCCTTATGATTCAAGTACTGGTTGTTTAAAAGTGCATCCCATGTAGCCAGAAAAAAAAACTATGTGGCATATTCTCGTAGCTCTGTATTGTGACACACTACTTCCAAAGAGACCTTTCTGATCCGACTGGCATACGTTGCTACTCTGTAAGCCCTTTTAGCATGTCCAATCCATGTCCAAGGCTTTTTTAGAAGCGGCTTCACTTTTGGCTCTGCCAACCTGATCGGTTTGTCAAAAAGCCTTCAATTTATTTTATTTTAGGGCAACTGCAATTCTAGTAGCTCTGTTATGCAAACTCGCATTTTTTTCACGCCCCCTTAAGGGTGGCAAGATTGGTATTGCGATTTGCATCCTGAGCCTGAAATATGGATTTGGCTGAAAGAGCAAAACCCATAAGGCTGAGCTCAGACAGGCTGCTCAGTGGGGTGTGAGTGTCCGCGCCTCTGCTGGGCCATGTGTGCTCATTCCCAGCAGACAAAATGACGCGATTGGAGGCGGGACTTTAAAAAAAATAATTGTGTGTTTGTGATTGGCTTGTGAAGTACACGTGACGCGGCTGCCGCTTGAAATTACAACTTCAGTTGTCTTTTTCAAGTGCAGCGGCGACAACGCTGTACTTCGCCGCCAGGTGTTGTTTTCAGTTTGAAAACTCCCACCCACCAAAGCGAAAGCGTGATGAGCGTGCACGTAAGCGCGCACATCGCAGCCTGTCTGAACTCAGCCTAAGTCAGACTGAGGATGGTTAGCACCACCTCTGGTCGTGCGGCTTCTAAAACAAGAAAAAACTGGGCGTCTTGGCTCGTAAACCGTGCATTATGTCACTTTGCATAGGCGTGGTTTAGAAGAAGTGATCTGCAATAGAGAATATGTATAGTGTTCATAGGTAAAAATGGTGCTCAGAGTTTAAAGGAAAAAAACACTGAAAATAACTGTTGATAATATATACATTATCTCGGGAGCTCCCTTGTATCAATAATGCCGGTGTGTGGGTTATCCAGGCATCTAGCGGAAGAATAGCCCATACTGGAACTAACTAATACAGTGTTGTGTTTTACTACCATATGGGGAAACCAGATGTAATAGCGCAATAAACATCTTCCATAGTATAATCCATAACAAGTAGCAGAATAACAAAGCCTTAAACCCAAAACTGTCATGGGGAGTATATCCTGAAGCACTTAACTCACGTACTCCAGGGTTATTGCCATCCGTTCTGGGTGTCTAAAGGGAAGCTCCTTGATCAGATACGCAGTAGGAGTAGTGTAACCCATGTTCCCCCCTCCCCCACCCCCCACCCCGGTCGCAGATTGGACCTCTAGGGTGTAGTGAGGACTGGTTACATGTATGAGGGTGGTGCGTACCTGTGAGGAACAGGAGGGCCTGAGTCTCCCGCGATGGTATAAGGGATAACAGGAACAGGCTTCTGGGGTATATGCCTCCATCTTCTTAGCAACGGTGGTGCAGCGCCTCCATCTCTGGCGAGCCTTAATGAATAAGGTGAAACCCTCCCAGAGAAGCCCTGGTCCCAGGGCGAGAGATTTCAATCTCACACAGTCTTTGTATAAAATCAGCACTGGTCTTTATTGTCCAACAGCAGATCAGCAGCACACAGCAACAGCACACAGCAACAGCACACAGCAGGGTACAGGCTTTTCCTCCTTCTCCTTCCCTCCAGAAGTACACCCTCAGGATGGGCTGTCTGGAGCTGCAATACTCCACACCTTCCACCCCAAGGTATAGGTCCTCAGGGTGAGGCTAACTCTCCCCTCACCCTCTGCAGGGTGAGGGGCATTGGTCCACTCCACTATTGTGCTATCAGCTCTACTCAAGGTGACTGAGTCTCGCCTCTCCTCTCCAGCACTGACTAACTTCTCTCCAGCTCTCTCTGCTCCCAGGACAGAACTACTTGTCACCTACAGGAACAGGCAGGACTAAGTTTTGTCAGCCCCACCCCTCATGATGTCAGCAGGCCCTCCCCTGTGTCTCATGCCTGCACACAGAGTCAGGGGCCTGTCTCCATCAATCAAGACAGGGCTTAAAGCGGGGAAAAAACCCATGATAACTACTGGCTGCCTGCCCATAACAGGACTTACACCAGTAGGAGAAAGATATATAGCCCCCATTTCTTACCGGGGCTACAGTAGTAAGAAAAAAATGAAATGTTTGCAGTGCGCTACCAGATATCAATGAAGAAGAGAGGTGAATGCCAAAAAAACACTAATTTATTAATGACATAGTGAAAATGGGTGAAAAAACAGAGACACAAAGGTAAGAGGTTCGCCATTCTTCATCAATGGCTGGAAACATTTTCTTTTTTTCTTTCAATAGAGAATAGTTTTTTCCCACATTTCATTCCACTACTTTTGAACATGCCAAACCACGTGGTCTGGCTATGAGAACAGGCACCTATCTGTAAAGATTTTCACAGGCTACTGTGCTACAAGCAGATATCCTGGTGCTTGCGTTTATTTGGAAATTAAATATAAATTGAATTTCTTTGGTTCTTCTGATTGGGGGAGAGACTCATAGCCTTTCTTAATGTTGACACACTGTGTGCTCATTTGCATGTCATTACCCAGAATCCCTGTAGGGGAGGCATTGCATGCTAGGAGATAACAGTGAACAGCAGGGTTGCAGACCTGTCTTTCATGTTTTTTGTGATTAAGGTGACTTTCTGTTACCTTTTCATATAGTACACCTAAATATTACAAAGTATTCTATAAATCGCTGTATCTGACACAAATGTATATCTTGCCCAAACAGGAAAGCTATGTACAGGCAGCTACAGATGCATCAAAAGGTAGGTGTGAAGAGGAGTCAAACTTTCTGCTTTTAACATGCATTGTACTGTACATTGAATTTATATTTCAGCAATGTTGCCCACATAGCCAGCAACAAAACCTTATTTAAACAGTTCAATTGGCTTCCCTAAACTAACCATGCCAAAAGCAAACAATGGTTACTCTGAAAATCCATTACAGATTGCATTTGTGAATGGGGGGATGTTAGTTGTTGTTTGTCAAAGTGTTTCATTTACCCTTAGCCCTCACTGTCCTTATCAGAGAACCAATAAAGATAGAGAAGAGAGGAGGGGAGGGAGAGGGTCATTGTGTTTGCAAACTATTGCACCTAGTGAGAGGAAATCAAACCCCTACCTACCACATCTCTGCTCACGTTTACAAACTAGTATTTAATAATACTTACAGGTGTCAGATTTTGGTTTAACAACAACATTTATCACACATATTGAACCCCTTATCCACTTAATAATGCGTTGCAGTTCCCTCTAGCAGTGAGAGGGATAAACATGTCACTGCCATTAGTACACTTTGCCCACAGGAGGGATTGCCCCTGCAATTGGCATTTGTTTCTTTGCTTTCTACTACGTAGCACTGGGCATTTAAAGGAGCAATTCCCTCTACATATTTTTTATTTTTTTAGCCCAACTATTTTTTAGATGTATAGGAAGCATGAGGTCTCTGCAGCTGAACAGTATTGATATCATTTCCGGTGAACGCCTAGTTCCCAAGATACTTTTGCATCCACCTTGATGTACCTACCACATCATGTGGTCTGGCACTTTAGGGGCCCTATGATGTAGTAGCTACAGTATGTAATGTGCTCAGTGACGCCGATAGGGGGGAAGCACCGTGACACCTGTCTGAACCCGGAACTTAGGCCACGCTGGAAGGGCAGCCCAACTTCTACTCTCTGTCCCATTGGTGGGACCCTCTCCACCACTGGGTAGTGGCTGGACGGACCTCGCACAGCGCTCCACAGGTAGGGCACTGGGGCGGAGAGTGAGATAGACAGGGCTAAATGAGAGTGGGGGACAAAGAGAGAGAGGGACTGAGAGAAAAGGGGATGACTGGCAGAGAGGGGAGAGAATACGAGAGAGATGGAAGGAGAGAGGGGGAATGAGAGAAAGGGTGTGTGAGGAATAGAGGGGACGAATCGAGGACCTGTCTACATGAATAGCAGACACTGAGCTGTTAGGTATTGTTTTTAATGGTTTTCTAGCTTTGTGATCTTCTTTATTTTCTTATGCAGTTTGAATAAAGGTGTTTATTTTTAGTTAGCGGTATCTCCTGAATTCTATCATTTAGGGGATTCTGTCTTTAGTTTGTGTTGATTATTATTGCATTTAGCTTAATAGCCCCATTTAGGATCAGCGTTTATATTTTGATGTTCCTATGTTTGTTTAGAATCTGTGACATTACTCACCTTCATTTTTTGGGGTTGTACTAGATTTGTTTAATGGTCTCTGTACAATCTTCTGAATTTCCTGATGATCAGGCGTTTGCTTTCTTTCCAGCCATTGATGTGGATGCATCAGATGTCAAAGCCCTGTTTAGACGCTGCCAGGCACTGGAGAAATTAGGAAAGTTGGACCACGCGTATAAGGACGTTCAGAGATGCGCAACAATTGAACCAAAGAACCGGACATTCCTGGATGCTCTGCACCGCCTGGGAACTGATATCCAGCAGAAGGTAAAAAGAGGTGGGGGATGGGAGCAAATATAATGCTTTATACAGCATATAAAGGGTATATTTTGTAAGGATATATTTCTAATTGCTAGAACCTCTGGTAGCAAATAATGCTTTCTGCATACCCCTAATATGAGCAACAGACACGCTTTAACCCCACTGCATAAATTCACTGGCACACACTGACACAATAATGTACTGCAGGGGTGCACAAACGTTTGGCGCTGCTCCCCCCGGTGCTTGCACCACCCTTACCGTTTTGCCGGCGTCATATGATGCTGCATGGCGATGGGCGTCAAATTACGTCACAGGGTCATGTGATGTTACATGATCCCAGGCGCCATATGATACGCGTTGCCCAAAGCCGGCTGAATCGAGGGGGTCATGCAGGATGGGGACCGAGGTGAGCGCAACAAAAGCCCCCCCCCCCCACTCGCAGTGACACGCCGCGCGCTGCGGGACATGCCAGCGGGGGGGATGGGAGGGTGAACAGGGCAGTGGCGGCCGCACGGGACATCCCCTTCCCTCTGGTCCCCTTCCCCACGGCGCTCCCTTGCTTGCCCGCGAGGGAGGGAGATGGGGGGTGGGGGGGTGGTAGCGCAGTCACGGCTGGCGGGAGGTGGGGAGCCGCCTGTTCGGATCACCGGACGTTCCACTCTCCCTCCCCCCCCTCCTCCTCCTGTCCACTGTGTGTTTGTGTGTGACACTGTTTGTGTGACACTGTGTGTGTGTGTGTCACTGTGTGTCTGTGTCACGGTGTGTGTCACTGTGTGTGTGTGTCGCTGTGGGTGTGTTTGTCGCTGTGTGTGTGTCTGTTGCTGTGTGTGTGTCGCTGTGTGTGTGTGTCACGCTGTGTGTGTGTGTCGCTGTGTGTGTCGCTGGCTGTGTGTGTCTCTAGCGCATGGGTGTGTGTGTCTCTCGCCGTGTGTGTGTGTGACACTGTAGGGTGGGGACCGGAGCTGCGCATGGGGTGGGGAGGTGCGGAAAAACCGACAGGGGGAGTGGAAAGAGAGGAGGGAGCAGTAAATTTTAAGCCCGAGCAACGCCGGGTCTCTCAGCTAGTCCAATATATTTATTGTTCTGCGTTAAAGCATCAGTCCATGCTGGTGTTTAAGAAAATGTTATTTCCCCCCCCCCCCCCCCCCTTTAATATGTGCATCATTACAATCCAGGCAATGATAAGTAACTAGCTAAGTTGCCGATCTGTACGATCTCCTGTGATCAATCAGCGAAGATTCTGCTCGGGGTTCACTAAATGGCTGTTAGTGCAGCAGAAGAGTACCAAAAATGGAAAGTTCTGCGGGGAGATCGTGACCTAGCAGTCACTAGATACAATTGGTGCATTGCTAGAGAGAGGACACTGCACATAAAGGGGTGTGCCAGAGCCTGTTTCAAAAGGGGAAGGGGGTGTGACTTTGTAAATGGTTGCTATAGAAACAAACAGTTCTTGTTACATTATAATACATTAAAAATGTAATTCAGAGTTGTTTAAAAAAAAGTGCTAAAAGTACTTTCTCATAGTACAGAACTGATTTATTTAAAAAACAAGAACACATGTATGTTATTGCTTCGTCTGCAGCTTTAAAATATAGCATGACGGTGGAAGAGGTCTATCCATACCCACACAATCACAATTTTCGGTTGATAATAATCAGGCCTATAGCTGGTAAAGATGCCTCTGCACCTTCCCCTGACTGATCTTGTTCTGCTGCTTTCCTCCTGGTGCAGCTCCACGTTCAGTTCTCTACCGACTCCCGGGTTGCGAAGATGTTTGAGATTCTGCTAGACCAGAACAGCGAGAAAGATAAGAGAGAGAAGGTGAGTCCTTGTATAAAAAATTAGTCAGACTCCTCCCCAATATATTTCTCCTGTGTTGCTAGAGAAGCCTGCAATCCATTAAACACAATTCCTGTAACGAAGACATTAAACAAAGCATTTTATTCCATAGAGGGGCGGTAACATTTTTATTGATACATTAGTAAGGTTTTGTCAGTGTCTATGTCCAGCTTTGCAGTGATCAAAATGTTAGCAATGACGGTATTCTGCGTTACTTTATTACACTCATGCAGTAATTATCTTTTATTTTTATTGAAACTTTAATTCAACATAAGTACACAGAAATCCATTTTTACTTTGACCTATGTTGGCATACAGCATATAATTATCCAGGAAAGAATGTTATATAAACAACTGATACAGTGCTTGTGTCAACCTAAAATAATTGGGGATAGTAAGGTGCACTAAGGGTAATAATGTGTAATTAAAGGAAGAAAAGAATGTCTCTGGTGGGTGCACTCATAACCAATATAGTGGATAATGGATGGTGAATGTGTTATAAAGTATACTTTTAATGCAAATACATAAAATAATGGGGAAGGGTAAATACAACAAGAAAAATAATTAAAAACAAGGCTGAGGTAAGTGTGTGGAGGTGCAATACCGAGCCACGTACAGCGGCCGCAGTTAAAGGATTGGTATGGTGATATACAGATATAATAATACAGCACAAGTGACTTCCTGTATACCAAGAATGATCATAGACTGTGACAGATTAACACAATAGTAATGATTAGTAGGTAATCCAAAAGGTTTGCCTGTATGGGAGCAGGATGTGAAAGATAAGACACTAAATGCTTCTGGTAAACAGAGGAAAGCTGCACTCTGGGTAAGTGCTGGATGAGTGCCTAGCAGCCTGTGAGTGTACGAGTAGGCTCACAGCTAGGCTATCATTCCCCAGGAGCGCTAGATGAAGACATGTCCCAAACCTTCCTGTATTACACACTGACCTTAGTTAGCTTAATAGTTAAAAAGGTAGAACACAGTTAAAAAGAGGATACTAGTGTGGCAATCTGAGGTCTATTAAGCAGCAAGGGAAAATGCAACAAATGTGCATAGATGTGGAACGGGATGCCGAAGCATCAAAAGGGCCCTTGACAAAGCACACATTGCGAAATGTACGTCGGGTCGCCTAGTTGTGATGGCAGTGTTCTGCGGCAAACATTGTGAACGGTCCATTTGATGGTTTTGATCCTCTTTTTAAATGCGTTCAACCTTTTAACTATTAAGCTAGGGTCAGTGTGTAATTCAGGAAGGTTTGTAACATGCCTCCATTTAGAGCTCCTGGGGAATGATAGCCTAGCTGTTAGCCTATTCGTACACTCACAGGCTGCTAGGCATTCATCCAGCACTTACCCAGAGTGCAGCTTTCCTCTGCTTACCAGAAGCATTTAGTGACTGATCTTTCACATCCTGCTCCCATACAGTCAACCCTTTGGATTACCTACTAATCATTACCATTGTGTTAATCTGTCACAGTCTATGACCATTCTTGGTATACAGAAAGTCACTTTTGCTGTATTATTATATCTGTATATCACCATACCAATCCTTTAACTGCGGCCGCTGTAGGTGGCTCGGTATTGCGCCTCCACACACTTACCTCAGCCTTGTTTTTAATTATTTTTCTTGTTGTATTTACCCTTCCCCATTATTTTATGTACTGTATATGCATTAAAAGTATACTTTATAACACATTCAGCCTCCATTATCTAATATATTCGTTGTGTGTGCACGCAACAGGGCATAATTTTCTTTCTTTAATGAAAGGATGTTATATGTTACTTTTCAGAAAGAAGATTTTTTGCACACCCAAATAAAATTGATAATGAACCGACTTAACAAGGACCTCAAATGTTAACTGTAAAAAAGTTTCAGTAACAATGCAGACACTATAACAATTATAATGCCGCAATCTGTATTATTCTAATTGCTGTGCATACTCATAATCATATTTTTTTTTCTCTTGCCCAGTGTTTTTCAACCGGGTTTCTCAGGGCATCCCTAAAGGGTTCGCTGCAATTGTCAGGTCATTTAAAAATGTTACCAAATACAGAACAATTTACAATGCATCTGATCTCAGACACGCTATTAGAGAGGGTCAGGGTTCTTTACAACGCATATGATCTCAGACGCACTATTAGAGAAGGGAGGGGTTCCGCAGAATTTAATTATAGGGTTCCTGAACAACAAACGTTAAAAAAACACTGTCCTAGCCTATTTTTTTTCTATCTGTTTCCATCTTGCATCTGTATTTCATAACTCTTTTTCCTCCTGTTCCTTTCGCTCTTGTCCTAGGCTGCCAACAATCTCATAGTTTTGGGCAGGGAGGATTCAGGAGCCGAAAGGATTTTCCAGAACAACGGTGTGAACCTCCTCTTGGAACTGGTGGATACCAAAGATCCAGAGTTGATCCTTTCCGCAGTGAGGACTTTTTCGGGCATGTGCACAGGTCACAGGGCACGAGTAAGTCAGTATATGTATTCACAGGATTTAGCATGGTAGGCCTTAATGAGATCAATATCCCTTATTGAATCCAAGTTGATCTTGAGCAAACCTCAAAAAACATTTAGTTAAGATTAGTTGTTTAGATGAGGTTGGCAGGAAATAGGATATATACTTTTTTTAAATTCAGGGTTTATTACATAAATACAGTAGTATGTAAGCATATACAGATATGAGTAACCACCTGGATGAAGGATAAGATAATAAATGAGCAGTAATCAGAAGCTGAAAAAGATAAAAGAGCCCAGCAAAATGCATAGGCTGAAAACGAACCAACTCATCGCACTAAACAGTGTCTTCTGACAAGTTTACATAGAGCATGAGTTGTCCTGGTAAAAATATGTCAAAATGTTTTATTACTATTTTTGGTATTACTTAACCCATCACAACTAGAGCCAATTAGATATAACTCTGTAATATGATGCTGTTTTCTATAGCGGAACAGTGAAGTAGAGCAGGATCATATTACTTACAGACTGTGCTCCTTTGCATATCACTAGACAGAATCCATGTCTGTAGTTCAATCACTATATATTGCTATGTAATCTGCTCAAACCGAAATCAAATAAAAAAGATAGTAAATAAATATTTGGTGCAAAATACTTGCATACACGGTGAAGAATGCAGAGATACTATCAGTACAAAAAGGCAGGTCACACAAAAAACATTAGCAAAAAGTACTTACATGTACCGGGTGTGGTTAAACATATCATAGAGAAATAATTAGGTTACAACTTAGATGGTATATACAGCTATACAGCTCAACCCCGTTATAGCGCGATCCGCTACAACGCGGACCGCGCTATAACGCGGTCTTAGCGTGGCTCCCAATCTAAAACCATCTCCAAGGTTTTTTTGTTTTTTTTATAACATTCAATGCTTTATTGCTAACGGACACACACAGAGACAAACACACACCCTCCCCCCTACACCATGCGGAATTGAAACCCTGGTACTTCATATGCTAATGCAATTCTCTAACTGCTACACCACAGGGTTGGTATGATAAATCTGACAATATAAATAAACTTAACATCTACTGCACAGTGCAGTCCATCACCACATGAAAATATACCTTCCAAACAACCATAGGGTTGTATAAGGATGATAGCCTTCCATCCACACTGTGGTGTAGTGCTTAGAGCAGTGGACTGGTATATGAAAGGTCATAGGTTAAATTCCTGCATGTGTATTATATAAAATAATAATTTATAAATTATACCATACCATGCAGAAATTGAACCCCTGATCCTTCATATGCTAGTGCAATTCTCTAACTGCTACACCACAGAGGGTGTTCTGACTTAAAAAAAAACCCAAAACATTTAACATATTAAATAACCTTAACATTGCGGTAAATCACCCAATTAGAATACACCATACAAACAACCATAAGGTTGTTTAAAAGAGCATAATTATGTATCAACATTGTGGTGTAGTGCTTAGAGCAGGGGACTGGTATATGACACGATTGAGGGTTCAATTCCCCGGCAGTACTGCCCACAAGCAAAAGTTTATTGTGGCTCTATTCACTTTTGGGCTGCAGATCCACACGGAACCCCTGATGAAAGCGGCCATTTTTTTCTTTACGGTCCTGGTTATAATGTGGTCTTATTATGTGGACCTCGAGCACCGCGTTATAACTGGGTTCAGCTGTAGTAAGATATAGTTTGTACAGGGATACTATGCAGTTTAATGTGTAGAGGTCCTATCTGATCCTTTACTACAACAGGTTTTAATCCATTGGATGGATTGATATAATACAGCTTTCTGCTGAACACATAGCATGTACTTGGATGAACCAATAAAGAATCTTGTCTCCAGTAAGGGCCCCAGTTAGTAGAGTTAGTAGATTTCTATTGTGAGCAAGGGAGGTTTCCTCTGAGAACCATGTATCCCATAACCTCTGGAATTCATTTATATTATCGTTGAGGACTGCAGTCAACTTTTTTTAATATAATAGTTAGATTAATTCTATTTTTTAATTGCCATCATTATTGAAGCTGGTTGTTTCCAATTACAGGCAAAACAGCATCTAATCGCCGAAAGAATGTGTGTCATAAGTTTGTGTTTTACTTTGTTAATGTTTTAAGGTCGCTTATTAAGTAAAGCTAAAGCTGGGTTTGGATGAATTATTTTCTGTAGTAAACAGCAAATAATTTGGAACACTTGTGTCCATAGAGATTTTTGCAAGGAATATGAAAGAAAGTGCCCTGCAATCCACAATTTCGAAAACACTGGGATTACGTCTGAGGTTATATTTTATAAAGTTTTTCAGGGGTGAGATACCATCTATAAAGTAATTTGTAACTGTTCTCACTTATAGTGGTGTTGATAGCGAGTTGATATTGTCTCCCAAATCTCTTCCCAATCCTCAGTCTCAAGAGTTGTTCCCAGGTCTTAACATATTTGTATTTGTACAATGAGGGAGTAGTTCTTGGTATAGCGTGGAAATCTGACATTTGGACATTGGGTCACCCTTGCAAATATCTTCGTATACGGTATTGCTGTAGATGTACGAAGGGCTCTTTGAAATGAAATGTCTAATCTGTAAATGTCTGTATTGTTCAGTGGGGGTATTTGGTTGGTTTCTTTTAATGAATTAAATTATTTTATCTTGTCTCTGTCTAAGATATTTCCAACTTGTATGAGTCCCTTTGTCATCCACCATTTAAATTGGTTTGTGGACAAACCTGGTAGAAAGGCCGAATAGTCGAACAGGGGTGTCATGTTGCTAGTTGGCGTGGTCATCTTCGTCTTTATAGTGGGGATTTCCTAAATTCTTACGGTGTAAATAATAGTAGGGAGCTTTGGGGATTGTAATAGTCTTTCTTTTGAGTTTAGCCAGAGTACATGGTCTAGTTGGTATTAGATTTTTCTGTCTACCTATCTGATGGTGCCCTCTGTTGTATGCCAAAGGCTGGTTTGAGTGAATTGCGCCACCCTGCAATTGTATTGCAGAATTGGTACTCCCAGCTTCCCCACTTATTAGGGCACTGATAACATTTGTCAACTGACTAGGCTTTTAATAGCCCATAAAAATGTCTGTATCTTTTGTGGTAGAGACTTGTAAGTCAACCTCAATAAGAGGAATAGACATTGACCTGAAAAGATACAGGATCCTGGGCAGTAATGTAATTTTGGCAGAGTGAGCAAGTGTATTTAATTTGTGTTTAATCACTTTAAGACATGAGCGATGAGGGGGGAATAAAACAGATTTGGATAACCAGTGCAAGGCATGCAAACAAACTCAGGGGTTCTAAATCTTTACTAGATTTAGTACAAATGCTACTGTATGTAATTCATTCATCTCATGGTTATTCTTCTACAGGCAACAGCAATCCTGCATCTTGTGGGCTTTGACCGGATCTGCAGAATTATGGCTGTGGACCATGAAGAGATCGCATTAGCAACGTGCAACCTGGTGCAGAACATTGTGGATTCCTTAACTGGAGAGGATAAGAAGGACCATGGGAAAGAGGAAGCTTTGGTATTAGGTGAGGAGAGTTTTGGAGACAATGTCAGCTTTGGTTGTAAAGGGAACATTTGGCTTACAGAAAATATATTTTCCTTTAGTCTTCCATGGCAGCACACAACAATGGGATATAGCTCCTACTCCTGATCTAGGACACACTCACGCTTCTGGTATACAATTGACCCCCCTTATATTGCTATTTTTGTTTTCAGTAATATCTCAAAGAAGTAGTACTGTCCAAAAAAATGCGATGCAACACACTTCATTGAAAGGGGATAGAGGGGGGGTGGGGGGAATGACCAAATTCGCAGGTCCTAACATTAACTGATTCAAATTCTTATTTACCTCTATAATTAGAGGAATAATGGTCCTAGCATTGGACCTGTCACAACCAGCTGCATGGTCATGGTCATGCCTTGATGTGGCTCGCAGCCGTATACGCTTTGGCCAAAGGGTTAACTAAATTACCCTTTTTCAAGAGATATATAGGCATTTCACCGTGTATTTGTCACATTGGATGTTGCTCTGGACTTCTTTGTTTCTTGTTGCATACATTTAGCCACGCCCAGTAGCACTCCATTTGACACTTATATACATATATATATATATATATATATTTTGTGGTAATTTTGGGGGGTTTCTTAGACCAGTTCGACAAAGTTACTAAACACACAGATACCCAGCAAGCTCTCAGTTGTTTTGGAGGTCAGTGGCTCCCCCCTCCCAGGGTTTAAGCTCACCCCTCCCCACTTTCCAAGTAAGCAGGTTTTCTTTTCATGCAGCTGATTGTGACAGGTCCCATGCTAGGATCATTCTTCCTCTAATTATAGAGGTAAATAAGCATTTTAATCAGTTAGTGTTAGGACCTGCGAATTTGGTCATGCCTTGATGTGGCTCGCAGGCTTATACGCTTTGGCTAAAGGGTTAACTAAATTACCCATTTTCAAGAGATATATAGGTATTTCACTGTGTATTTTTGTCACATTGGATGTTGCTCTGGACTTCTTTGTTTCTTGTTGTATACATTCTTTAATCTGGGCAGTATAAGTAGGACAATTTCCTGATTATGATGGAAATAGGAGGATACTGTGTTGAAACTTGGGAATAGTCTGCAAAAATACTTTGTGTTTGTGAGGGTCTGTGTCCGTTGTTCACTGGCTTTCCTTGACTTGGCGTTAGAAGGAAAAGAGAAGGCCCCAACTCTGTGACTTATTTTGTCTGTCTTTGGAAGTTGGAAAGATTGTATACCTTGAAACGTTGATGGTTTTATAAACTGGAGCCCTGAGCCAGAAATAAAAGGCCACTGCAGTATCGCTTGCCTTTTTCTTGCAGTAAAAACTTTGCTTTATGTTCTCATGATTTGTCAATTAATTGATCCAATTATAAACCAAACAAGAAACTCCCTTCAAATGGCAGGGAGCAAAGTTTGTTTTTGGAAGCCACGTCTGCTTTCCAGCCACAGCGCCCTTCTGACTGGGGTAAAAAGAGCTGAACATCTCTATGTTAATTTAATAGTTTCAAACAAGGTGTTGTACTAGAATTACACAACTAGGAGTATTGTTGGAAAGAGTTTAAGAATCTGATCTCGGGACAGTGGACTTTCTTCCACCTGTGACAACCATACAAGCTCTGGACACGTGTGCTGAAGCTATATGTGGCTTGTAGAAGGCCCCTGCAGCCATGAAGGCTCTCCTACATTTACTTTCTGACCCTATATATATGGGGTCCTTAAAGCCTCAATCGCTATCCAACAGAATTGATGTCTGCCTTGATACCCAAATATCTACTTTGCTCAAATGGGAACTGTAGACGGACGTTCACAGAGGTACACAATTGGAGGCTTTTATAAGGTGAAATTATAATAAGGCTTTATTGTGCCTTTTCCTTTTCATCAGGAAATCATCCAAACACAGGGGGGGGAACAAAGCTTCTATTCACTTGGGAGTATTTCTAGTGAAATCTAATGCAGTTAATTCACATCTCCCTTAGTAAAGCATGTCTCGCAGCCCCAAAACATATAGCATGAAATAAGCAGATATAAGCAGTCTCTTAATAATGAAAGTCTTATCTGTTGGCTGCTGTAGAGTAAGCTTCTCTGCTCTCCTGGAACCGCACCCGTGCGTGCACAGAAAATCAGCATCCAGGTTTAGAAGTCTTATTTGGTGTCTTGAAATCAGCTATGCTGTGCAGAGCTCAAGACCGGTCAGCTCCAGAGATATGTGTTCTCTTGGTCAGTCTCTCCTGGGAGACTCAAGAACACTGCTCTGTCTCTCCAAAGGTCAGATCTCATTCAGAGCTAAGGAGTCACTTCCAGTCTCAACAGACAGGCTTTTGTAAGCAATCAGGCAGGTGGTGTTTATTAATTGACTACCAGCAGTTAACCACCACACTGCTAGATTAAAGGCACATTACTTGAACAGGGATTACTCCCCTGTTACAGGTACATTGTATTGAATCTTCTTGAAAGTGACAGCTTTTCATCTGGATCAGCTTTTTAACTATGGGGTGTACAGTATGTAATGATGCTCGTCCCTAAACAGGAAGCGACCCTCAAGGCTGAGGTAGGATATAGATCACCAACCTGAAACGAGAGATAGAGAGAACGAGAGAGAGAATAGAATAGTCGATGTCAGAGGCTGGAAACAAGGCACGGTGAAGATCAGCAGGAGCAAAGGAGCCAGGCAGGAACAGACAGGGACTGGGAACAGAAAAAAGAAAACCATGGTCAGACAGGGGCTGGGAGTTTGCTGCCTGCTATTTAAAGCCATGGGACAGGTGTAGCCAATTATGGACTGCAGGAAGACGTTTACCGTGAACCAAGCTGGCTGCAATAGCCACGTAAGGGCAAATTCCAGGACAACCCTGGACCGGAACCCTTACAGAGTACTGGAACGGTCGTCTTTCTAGGATGTCCATGAACATTTCATCTTGCTTCTTAAGCGACTATTTTATTTCTTTTACTTCCAAGACGAATCACAGTGCTTTGAATGACCTATCTACCACATTGCTTCTATAGGGAACATGGTGCAATCTTTTCTAACTTCCCCTTCCTCCATGTAACTCTTGGTTTATTCAATGTGAACAAAATTCCATGCCTGACTTTTGGGAAGATACTGATTCGTGTTTAGCAGTCTCAGGAGGTAGAGGGCTTCTACGATGGCCGCTTTAAAACTATCAAAGTCTGTTACATGGTGATCTAAAACCATTCCAGGAATTCCTGTATAAAGTAATCCTCCATAACCACTTGCTTGATGCATGAAGAACATAGTTTTTGCAAAATTCGCAACATTGATCCAGACCCTAGAACTCTCTCTCTCTCTCTCATCCCTCCTCTCCAGCAAAAGCCCTGTTTCCGGGTCTCGATCTTTCGGTGGTGCAAACTTGCAAAAATGTAAAAATTTGTGCCTTTTTTAAGCCCTGTAAAGCTTGGAGAAACGTCTCACAAAACAGCTAAATTAAAAAATAAAAAACCCTATCAATTTTGCAAGTACAGTTGGGACAGTTTCGCACAAAGCTGGTTAGGAATTACTGCAGATCCAAAAGTGCATTGGTACTCTTTGTGGATAACATCAATTACTTTGAGTGTTGTATATCATCAATGAAATGTGTCTTGCACATCTGTGCACAGGGGATCAGTAGACCAAATCGGTGTGCTGTAGCTCTTGATAAGATGGTAGTGGTAGACTTGTTCTTGGCCTGGGAGGTAATCAGTTGAGGACTGATATACAATAGTACAGATCAGCATAGGACCATATTTGGTCTAATAGTTGTGGTTGTTTTTCAGATCAGAATTGTTTGCAGGCTAATCAAGGGGGGGACATAAGTATTGGAATATTTAGGGGATTTGCAGATAAAGATACTAGTGCATGACAGTATAAACATTTCTTATACTTCTTCTTCACAGACACTAAAAAGGATCTGAAGATGATCACCACACACTTATGTGATATGCTTTCCAGCAAGAAGGTATCTGGACATGGCAGAGATCAGGCATTAAACCTGCTGAATAAGAACATCCCTCGCAAGAACCTCAGGAGTCCAGACAACTCCAAAACACTCTTTGTGGTGGACACAGGTGAGCACTTACTAAGCAAATGACACATCATTGGATCACGGCCTACTGTACAACCACTAGTGGCAGTGCTACTTTTTTATGCTCCTACAGTCAGTACAAATAAATTGGGAACACACTTAGCACCAATTAAGGTACCTAATATTTCTACAAATAGTGTATATATCTGCACGAGAATATTTTACTCATGAGAAGATTAGCATGGAAGTATTGCACTATATGCTGTGTCACTTTGTATGTTGCGCTGGGCCTTTCTGTTTTTGTTTGTATATTTTGCCACGCTCAGCAGCACTGCTTTTTGACACCTAATATATATGCTGTATACTGTATATGATGTGAGGGTGGGTTTTGGGGTTCTGGAGCTTGCTGGGTTATTGCAACTGTTGTTTTTTGGAGGTGTGACCCCCTCCTCCCCTGGGTTTAAAGCTCGCCCGGTCCCACTTTCCAATTAGCAGTTTTTATCATGATCCTGTGTATCACAGACCCAGTATGGTCTTTCTCCCTCCAGCAAAAAGAGAGGTACAGTACATGAGAATTTTACCTGGTAGTGTTAGGACCTGCAGATTGGTCATGCCGTGAAGTGGCTGCAGGCTTATAACGCTTTGGCCAAAGGGTTTAACTATATGACCCTTACTCATGAGCAGATTAGCACTGAAGTATTGTACTATATGTTGTGTCACTGTGTATGTTGCGCTGGGACTTTCTGTTTTTGTTTATATCTCCACAGAATGTTCAGTGTTCAAATAAAAATTGTATTTAAGATTGTACCGTTTTCTGATGAATATTTAAATAAAAATACCCAACTTTCATAGTTCTAGTTGCCATTTTGGTTGTGAAGACACTAAGTGGCCATCCTTCCGTTATGACCCTAAACATCAATGATCAATACTACAAATTAATCAACATTGAGGTTTTGGAGCAAAACTTCATCTCTCACAGTGGCACCTATTCAATATGCTGTGAATCTGCTTCTCAATGGCAATAAAGTTGTAAACTTCACTTATTTGAATGGTGCTCAGCGTTTCCCTCGCATGGAATAGCAGCTTCACAGAATATTGGAAGAGGGTCAGTGAATACACGCTGTGTAATCTTGTTGTGGTTCTTAAATGCTTGGTTTGCTTCAGTCCTATCACAACCTCTGACTTTGATGGCTGTGCAGCAGACTGCTATTACATGAATCTAATTTCCAACCCATACCACAATGTTCCTACTGTAGATAAAAATCTGTCTCTTTTTTTTCTGTCAGGTTTGAGGAAAATTCTGAAGGTTGTAGGACAGATCCAAGAGTTGCCTAATTGTCTTCCCCTGACTGAGAACACAATTTTTAACGCCTCAATTCTCATAAATAAGCTTTATGATGATTTGCGGTGTGACCCAGAGAGAGACGAGTTCAGGATAATCTGTGAGCAATACATCACGTAAGTCATTCAATTACCGAGCGTTCTTTGCATTTTTACTTGTCCACAGTCAGATATAGAGAAACGGGGCGCTGTTGTATGTGCAAGCTGTGGTAAATCATCTGAGACATGATTTTCCATGTTTCTGAAACCAGATCTCTCTATTAAGAATGCATAACTAGGCTATAGCAGTTAGCAATTGCTAATGGCCATTTACTCACATGATCATTATCGATCTCTATTGGATAACAACCCCCTTTATAAAGTTAGGTAGAAGATAAATCTTTTGAAACACTGAATGATATTAAGTGAGATACACACAGTACCATGATTGTACCTTAGAGTTAAATCCAGAGCTACATAATAAAATATATTGTTCTGTAATGGAAAAAATCCAGATTCGTCACATAATACTTAATAGAAAATGATCATTTTACAGGATAAAATGTTAGGTCTTCAATGTTTTGCCCCTGACATGTAATACATATTTTGTTGATTTTCTCACAGAGGAAACTTTGACCCAAAGAATATGGAGAAGAACCTACATGCCATACAGACCGTGTCAGGAATCCTGCAGGGGCCCTTTGACCTTGGTAACAAACTCCTAGGAATGCAGGGGGTCATGGAGATGATGGTGGCACTGACCGCATCAGATAATGAGATAGACCAGCTGGTGGCTGTGGAAGCTCTGATTCATTCCTCCACAAAGCTCAGCCGCGCCTCCTTCATCATCACCAATGGAGTGTCCATGTTGAAAGAGATCTACAAGAAGACCAAGAATGAGAAGATTAAGATCCGTGCTCTGGTGGTGCGTGTCATTATTCTTGTGACGGTGTAACTGTAAAGCCAAGCTGGGTAGCCCAGACTCTAGTAAACCATAAATCTCAAGGGCAACACAATGTATAAGACCTCTTACTCTGATATGATATGAATATCTTGATAGAACAGGCACTGCAGCTAGCTGACATTGGTCAATATAATCATACAAGCTATGTGGTGATGATTAGAACAGATAATTGAATTAATAATCAACTAGATTAATTTCTACTTTAGAAGGAAAATAATATTAGTGTCATCCAGCTTTTAACCAGGTGACATCTAGATTATTTGCCAACTTGAACTGATTAAAGTGATTCATTCTACCATACTGCAAAGACCCCTAGTTCGGATCTGCTCCATCACTTCATAACAACTAGGTTTCCTATGCTAGTACAGTATGTGAGCTAAGAGTGTGTGTAACTTGTTTAACTGCTGCATTCCAGGGTCTTTGTAAACTGGGATCTGCTGGAGGCACAGACTATGCTCTGAGGCAGTTTGCAGAGGGATCTACCGAGAAACTTGCCAGGCAGTGCCGAAAGTAAGCATCGCTAAAAAACATTTCCTTCTTCCATGTCACAATAAACACTTCCCATCTTATTGCAGAGCATGAATAGTTAGAGATACAGACTGCATCACATTTAGTGAACAAACTCCAAGTCTGGAAGTGTTATTGGTAACAATTAGTAATACAAACTGTGTTCATTGGCATCAATGGTTTAAAATATTATGCAGTATATGCATTGAACATGTTAGCAAATGATACAGGTAGTGTTTATTTGGAGGAACTGTGTTTTTATTTAATTTTTTTTATTTTTGCTTTACTTTGTTTCATTTCCTTCCTATTTTTATAATATTTTGACACTACGGCGTTGTGCTTTTGTTAACTTTGCGTATTGTTATATGTATCAACTTAAAAAAAAAAGTATATCCGATTGGATGCTAATTGAGGGACTATTGAATAGTTATCTGACTAACTGGCATTATAACAACTTGTTTGATAAGGAGCCACTTAGTCTCCTGATACCACAACATGGTTACTTGGCTAGCAATGCAGACTGAAGGGATTCATGCACTCTCTGTAAACAGGTGGTTGATTAATCCAAGCATTGACATACGAACCAGGAAATGGGCAGTTGAAGGCCTGGCTTACTTGACTTTAGATGCTGACGTAAAGGATGACTTTGTAGAAGATGAGCCAGCCCTGCAAGCCATGTTCGAATTATCTAAGGTATGCTATTCCATACACTGAAAATGCACTCATTTAGAATAAAGAAACTAGCAGCCAAACAGTAACTGTTAAATCGTTCACACAGTAAGAAGGATGCCTATTCACCATGACCATTTATTATTTGTCCTGTGTTTGATTGTCTATAACCTACTTTATGACAGGCCGGCCTTATCCTTAGCGGGGGCTAATGTGGCACGCTGGCAGCGGGGCCTCCCCCCTGTAAAAAAGTTAAGGGACTTACCTTGACGAGTGGCCCTCCTCCTGTTCACACCGGGATCCAACTTTCGCCCAACCGGAGGGGGAGCTGGAGGATGGGGGGCCCTAAGGCCAGGCCCAGATTTATTTAATATATTATGAAGTCCGTGTTCTTTACAGGAATGCTGACAGTGTTTTTTTTATGTTTCCAACCTTACCTCACAGACCAGCGATAAGACGGTTCTTTATTCTGTGGCTTCCACTCTGGTCAACTGCACTAACAGCTACGATGTGAAGGATGTCATGCCTGAGCTGGTAGAACTGGCCAAGTTCTCCAAGCAGCATGTTCCTGAGCAGCATCCCAAGGTAGGATAAAGTGATGGAGAACCACTTACAAGGCATTTTCCCTCTGGACTGTTCCAATGTCAGCTAATGTATTGGAAGTGTCAATTCAAATATAGTTACATATCATTTTTTTTAATTATTATTATTATTATTATTATTACTACACGTGACCAGAGTGTTCTATAAGAGTAGCATCATTATATTCTGGACCCAGGGTCATGTCTAGGGTATGAATGGACCCAGACAGCTTCAACTCAGCCCCCTTTCCAAAGCACACCAAGTCCTGTTATATTTTCTTCACTTTATTAGGAAAGGAGCAGTATATACAGGCACTTGTGGATGTAATGGTGTTGTGAGAGTGCTTCTCCATAGGTGCTTCTTAATTAAGGGCAGGTGAAAAAGATAGGGCCTTGCCAGTGGGGGGTAACATGAAACGTACTCACTCAGCCAAAGTCAGGAAGTAAAAGAAAGTGTGTACTGCTTGTGACACAGGGATAGGTGTCAGGCTAAACCACCTATGAAAACAGACAGGGGAGAATGGGTCAGTCCATTAGCTTGAAGGACTGGAGATGTTGCCAGGGCAACCAGAGTACTGGCAGACTGGAGAGAGAAAGGCAACAAAATGTATCCATTCCATCTGCACTAGGAGTAATAATTGCAGGGAAAATACTACAACATAAAGGGCCAGCAGGCAGAGCTGCAAAGGGGGAGAAAAGAAACAGAACTATGATTCTAGTTCCAGGACACGTTATGTTAGAAAGGAGCAACAGCACTATTAAAAAAAGCATTTCACACATTTATTGTCATTGTGGGGAAATTATTTGGCCCTACATAGTAATTTAGGATGTGGATCTCTTAACATAAATTAGGATATGCATTTAACATAAATGTATCAACATATTTTTTGTAGAACTTGAAGCACATATGAGCAGGAATTCTCTGTGTATGAGCTGTACAAGACATTGAGGTATAAAGATAGATCTCGTTGTTTGTATCAGAGAGCAATATGGAGAGTAGCAATAGCAGCTACTTTAGTGTGATCCTTAGGCTGCGCTTATAGTGCCGATGACAGCAACGCAACGTCGCGTCAAAACAAATGCATTGTTGCCGTCGTCGGCGCGTATAGTGCACGCGACTGCGCGACCAAGCAACAGCGCTACCAAAAATCTGGTAGTCGCTGTTATTTGATTTTTTCAGTGATGGTCTCCCCTTGTGGCCAATCAGAGAGCTTCTCCGTCCCTCTTTCTGACGTCACTGGCCTTGTAGCCAGCGACGTCGCCTAAACTTTAAATGCAACTATCGTTATGGCGACGGGTGACATCATTGGTCGTGTCGCCGTCGCCAGCAGTATAAGCGCAGCCTAAGGCCTCGGGCATGGTCAGCACTTATGCGTTGAGCCATGCTGAGACGCGCTGCTGCTCGGTACTGAGCCCCTGCAGCCGCAATGAGAGCGGCTTTAGCAGGGGTTCGCCTACACTTACGCAAGCGTGCGGAAGCGTAAGTCTTAGAATTTTTTTAAATTCAAGCGCTCAAGGGAGCGCAGGGCCGGTCACGTGAGCGGTTCGCCCAATGAAGGCGAACCAGCTCCGTGACGTCACAGGCCCCCCCCGACACGCTCCCCGGACGGCGCGCTGTCTAAGGCCAGGGAAAGCACCCGCTTTCCCTCAGCGCGCCTCCGCCCGGCACAATTCACCATGGACGCAGCCTAAGACTGCGCTTAAAGTGCCTGCGACGTCATGGCAAAACAAATGTATTTCCGCAGTTGCGTGCGTTTATAGTAGAAGCGGAGCGACGGCTTGGTCGCAATCGGTGGAAGTCAAGTCAATTTGATTTTTCCAGCGACCGCAGCGTGACGTCACCATCGCCGGCACTATAAGCGCAGCCTTAATTACAATTTTTTTTTAAGTATATTGGATCCCAGTGGAGTTTGTAATACTTTAGCTACTGTACTGGAATCTGAATGTGAACACTAATGAAGCCTTTGTGGAAGCTACTTGAATGTGCATTGTATTTGCTCTTATATGAATTATAGAGTAAAGCATGGTGTAGGGCTCTTCATCTGGTTTTCCAAAGGGATTAGAAAATATTTAAGAGTAGACAAGCTACAAGAATATTATAATGTAATTTGGGATATATTTAAAGAGACATTGTCATACTTATATATTCTTGCAAAATGTTTAACATCAGTACCATATATGTTTTTATTACCTTAGCTTACAAGTGTCAGTGTGAAACAAGTGCACTCAATTTTGGGCAACTACAATGATATTAGCAGAAGACAGTCCAGGGTTACTCTGAAGCCCTCCACATGGTAGATTAGGCCCACAGGCCACATGTTGAAGAGCACCGACATATAGAATAACCCTAGCATCCCTAAAATAATTGTCAAATGTATCAAACCTAATTACCAGGTTTCTTACATTTGAGTGAAGACAGAATGAATGGATTTTGCTTATCAGACATATTAGCTCAGACTTAGGCCGCGTCCGTGGATAGTGCTTGCGGGCGGAGGCGCGCTTCCGCTCGGCACTGAGCCCCTACAGCCGCAATGAGAGCGGCTTTAGTAGGGGCTCGCCTACGCTTCCGCAAGCGCGCGGAAGCGTAGGTCTTTGGAGAATTTTAAATTTTCCTGCTTGCCGGAGCGCAGGGCCGGTCACGTGAGCGGTTCGCCCAATGAGGGCGAACCAGCTCCGTGACGTCACTGGCCCGCCCGCCGACACGCCCACGGACAGCGCGCTGTCTAAGGCCAGGGAAAGCACCGCTTTCCCTCAGCCTCAGCGCGCCTCCGCCCGCCAGCAGAAACCATGGCCGAGGCCTTACTAAGCGGTACTAAGCCAAAAGACACCTTATGGCTGATTTATTTAAATGGGTCATATGGTGCCTTATGGCTTCAGATTATTCAGTAAAAATTACCCATTGTGTTTTGTTATTAATTCATACTGTAAATGTATATATTTTTAGAAGCTCTGTATGAAACTGAATCTACTGAAACACCAATGCAGGATGTTTAAAAAAAACGTCAACAACAATAAAGTCCTGTGGTACTGTGAGAGAAATCCAAGCACTGAAAGGTCCCAGTAATGCATTTAACTTCTGAATGTAGAGAGTCTGACAGTGCAAACCAATTACCATAGCATGTATTGTGTTAAAGTAGGAGATGCAGGTTACAGCAAACATTTATTGCCTATACTTTCATACATTAAAACAATGAAGACTATACAAAGAAACCCCGCTTCAGCATAAATAAAGTATTATCAGTGGTGCTCTACTAGGTGATTAAATACCAAAACAGAGAGTAAGAACAAAAAACCTAGTATGGGCACTCTACTGATAGTGTAAAGATGAATACGTTAAAAATAATCTTTATTGTCAACTAAGAGATAAAATAATGGGTATTAAGAAAACACTAAGATGTAGCTGTGATCCCAATTCGAGTGTTAAGGCCTACACTCTACTAGTGAAACACGGTGACGTGAGTATATCCATCACTCGTCACTCGTTACTAATTCCAAAATTGGTCTAGACCAAACAATATTGATCAGGTATTTCCAAAGTAGGTGAAAACCATAATAAAATGATCAGGTTAGTAAAGTAACCTAAACCTATAGCTAGATACTAAGGCTCTTGTACACTAAAGATAGATAGTGATCACTAAATACTATGGTGTTCCCATAGTATTCCCAGGTCCCACTGTACTATACTGTTTGGTACTGTATTGGTTTCCTTCACCCGACACTAGGACAATTTCCCCAGGTGCACCACAGAACCTAATATAAGATGGTATTTGCTTAGATATAAATATGGAGATATAATCCCACAACTAACCCTAGGCATGGGCTAGGTAGTGGGGTGAGATGGTAGTGGATAAAGCATGGATAGCTATATGCCAAATATACGTAGATTGGTGGCCCTAAATTATCCCTACCGTATGCTGATAAATATCAAAGGGGTTAAATGTAGATGGTCACCAGGACACCATCCCAATTGGATAAAGGGGAAGAACCGTAGAGTCTATAATGATGGTAGAGATAGCCTCCAGACTCCACCTAGTGTTAGCAATGTTGCTATAGATATATCCAGTAGAGTGAATGCACAGGACTCTCATTTCTAAGGCACCAGCTGTGGCAATCAATGTAGCCCTAAGCAAAGCTATATGTGGCTATTATATACATGCATAACCTGGCCATAAGTCCCCAGTAGAGTTCTTAGTATGAACTACCAGAGGGGTACTGAGAATGTGGCCGGATGTATTACTGTTTATGCACATAGAACACCTGATCTTAGTGTGTCTTGCAGTATGCAACACTGGAGAAATACCACGTGGCTATAGTGTTAATACATAGCCAGTATATCTGATGTTAGCCTAGTGGGTGTAGTAAATGTTTGACCAAAAGTACCCAAAAGAGTTCTGAATATGAACTCCTGCATAGTTACTTAAAGTTGTGGTTAGATATGTGATATTTATTTGAATTGAAAAAGATATACCAGCTCTAGGTATGCAGCAGACTATATCTCAGAATGCATCACTCTAGCAACAAAACATATAGTAGTTGGATCTCCTTAATATTTAGGGTTAGGTAAACTAAAACAGAAACCCATGTGAGCCTTCAGAGAGACAGTGTTGTCTCATATATGGGCTCATTTAGTGAAGAGGCAGGTAGCTGCAACAATGTAACAGCCGTCTAGTATCTGGCGTCTTATTGAAAACATCCTGCCTCTGCCTCTACATGCGCGAGCATGTGGGTGATTGCCGACGCGCGCGTTTCGCGTTATACCGCTTCGTCAGGGCACGTTTTAGGGGGGGGGTTAGTTTCGACTGACGGATATACTCACGTCACCGTGTTTCACTAGTAGCTGATCCAGAGTGTAGGCCTTAACACTAGAATTGGGATCTCAGCTACAGCTTATGTTTTTTTTTTAATACCCATTATTTTATCTCTTGGTTGACAATAAAAATTATTTTTAACGTATTCATCTTTACACTATCAGTAGAGTGCCCATACTAGGTTTTTTGTTCTTACTCTCTGTTATGATATTAAAACAATGGACCATGTCCCTGCTCTGATCTGTCTTCTTGCAGAACACGTGTATAATGTTCCCATGAGATCATTAGGGTAGATATTTTTTTTATCTGTAGACACACTTGACCATCTCTCTAAGCTCATATTATTGTTCTTTTCCCCTTAGGACAAGAAGGACTTTGTCGAAAAACGTGTGAAGAGGCTGCTAAAGAATGGGGTGATTTCTGCCCTTACATGCATGGTGAAAACAGACAGCGCCATCCTTACTGACCAAACCAAGGAGCAGCTAGCCAGGTAAAGTCACCCAGAACACACGAGACTTTCATCCATACAGCTAATGTTTAGCAGCCATATTTCAGAATATTTAGGCTCCTGCCACCGTTGTAGAGCAGCAGACAACTTCTACCTTTATCTCAATCCCAATGTAGAGACACTGTTCTAATCTTTCCCTTCACTGCTGGAGGGCTCACACGCACCAAAGGGGGCCTGTTGTTTGAGACATTTTTATGCACGATAACTTATTCAATCGCTCTAAATTCAATTGCTGTAAATGGAACAAATGTTTGTTTTTGTTACATGTAATATATTTCATGCAAGTTTCTTAAATATAATGTTTCCATCTGGGCTGCTCACGTGGCAGGCTCAAATTCAGATGTGGACTGTAAAGATAGCTGCGAGAGCAAATTCCCTCTCTTCCGCTCTAATGTGCCTGATCAGGGGACCTTAAATAACAATTGGTAGCCTTGGTTGAATTTATGATTTGTAGTTAAGAGTAAAATGATGCAAAAAATTTGGAAATTGATAACAAATCATTTGAGTATCAAGTAACTGTTCTTGTGCTACGTACACCATGGTCATCATTTATCATACCAGATGTAACTGTGGTAGTATGGGGCAGAAAACAGCACCAGATTTACTGAACAATAACACTTCAAATGGGATTAATGGATTTGATTAATTTAGTCCTCTATTTATTTGTTATTGCAGCTGAAATAATTTGTACAAAAAGTAATCATGACTAATTCAGTATGGTGGCTGTATACGGTACATATACACTACTAGTCCATGCATATTCTACATGATGCTTTGTGGATAAAGTGCATACTGTTGGCGTTGGCCATTTATATGGCCCTAAGAAGCATCTTTTCTGAATGTAGCATGTACCATGCAACCCTAGCACAAAATTATTGACAAGCCTTTTTATTGGGAAAATACCTACCGTCATGTTCCTTTGAAAATATTACTGTGCAGCGTAGAGATCTGCTGTTGAACCAATGAAAGCCAGGGATACTTTACAGATCTGTGTCTTTGTTTCGTCAGAGTTTTCCTGGCGCTGTGCGAGGATTCCAAGGACCGAGGCATCATTGTTGCCCAGGGAGGAGGCAAGGTAAGGACGGTGTTTAACCTATTGCATTGCAGACCCCCTCTGGACTGGCAATGAATGTGTCGCTGGTCCATTTAGCAGTTAAAGGGTTAAACAAATATCTATTACGGTGCTTCCAAATGTAATATATATCTCTTTTTTTTTTTTCACTAGGCCATGATCCCTCTGGCTTTGGAAGGTACAGACGTGGGGAAAGCGAAGGCTTCTCACGGTCTGGCTAAAATCGCGGCTGTATCAAACCCAGACATTGCATTCCCTGGAGAGAGGGTAAGGTTTTCTGGATACAAAAATGTTTGTAGTATCCCTTATATTCTGAGATAAAGCCCTATTATAGTAAACACTATACTAAAATGCTCTTGTGACCTCCAGGTGGCATAGTAACCATGCAGGTTCACATTAAATGTAAAAAGTGGGATACATCCCCAATCTTGCCTGAATGTGTAATCTCTTCCTGCAGGTGTTTGAGGTGGTGCGGCCTCTAGTCAGCCTCCTGAACACAGAGAGGGATGGTATGCAGAACTTCGACGCCCTCCTGGGTCTGACCAACCTTTCTGGGAAGAGCGACAAGCTGAGGTTTGTATTACATTCTATGAGAAAGCATTCATCATTGCAACCACTGCTATCACTATTAATAAATACTTGCAAAATGTAGCAAGAGGAAAGCTATCACTTCATTCCGCTCTCGTGTACGTCCTCCAATTTACATAATGGAGCTGTACCTCAGCTATACAAGGTTTCTTTCTAATGATTATATATAAGAGTACCAGGACCATTCTTCTTGGGCTTATCTGATGCTTTTGGAAAGTATACCCAAAGTAACATTCCTAATCCTGCCATCTTAACCTGATTTTTCTTTTTCTCCCACATACCCAGTATGAGCTGACTAAAGCTCGTCATTTCTTCCTCTACAACACTGCTAGTAATTGCTCTTCCATGTTTGCTTACACGTTGAATATACATGGCATGCACTCATTCTTCCTAACCTGGACAATTTTAGCCCCTATAAGTATCCTCCGTGCCTTCCTGCTCCCCTCATGACATCAATTCAAAATTATACCACTAGAATAATCTCTCTTCCTCCAAGGTCAGTCTCTGTATTTTTTCTTTCTTAAAGCACTCTTCGGGCTTCCTATTTTTTCATCAGATTCTACTCCTGTCCTTTAAAACCCTACACTCATCTGCTTTCCTAATATCCAAGGTCTAGATATAATAATTATATATATATTATATATATATATATATATATTGTGACAAACGGCTTACTCCGGGGCTCCGCCGTCTGTCCGGGACTGTTAGAACACGGTCTTTTAGGGTAGGTTAAATGATGAGACGTCACGTACTGTTCCTTTAAACAGGCTATGCCTGGTTTATTCAGTCCCAGGCACTGAGACTGCCACAGTTTAAACAGAAAACAAAGCCAAACAAAAAGCTGCTCGTCTGAGCGATAACTTAAACTTAGATGTCCCTGACTCAGAGTTGGAAGTGGCTTGTCCACTTCCACCAACAAAATAAGTACCTTTGCAGTCTTTAGACAAACTAACAGAATGAATGAAGCGATTTGGGAAAGAGGCTTTCTCACCCCTCTGCAGTTCAGCAGCCTTCCAGGCTCTTGGGCGGGGCCCAGAGGAAACAGGAAACAGGTCTTATATACCTGAACTCTAATCAGCATGACAGGTGACAGAAAACAGGCAGCAGACAAACTGTGGAATGGAGTGCCTGTACCACGAGGCTGCCCTGTTCAGCTTAAACAGGACAGAAACTGTTCAGTATCCTGGGAGCCCTGTATATGGAGTTTATTACCAACCCCTGGTTTCTGTCACATATCCTCCCCCCCAGCTCAGACCTCGAGGGGTGAGCGACCATGGATATTAGGGAGTGCATCCTTGACAACCCGTCGGCATTGCCATGTTTGTGCCCCGACCTGTGTTCCACAGAAAATTTAAAGGGCTGTAGGCTTAGGAACCACCTGGTCACCCTAGCGTTCTTCTCCCTATTTTGACACATCCAGGTAAGGGGTGCATGATCTGTGACCAATCGGAACTTTCTCCCCAACAGATAATACTTGAGTGTCTCTACAGCCCACTTTATTGCGAGACACTCTTTCTCGACTATGGAGTAATTTTTCTCCTGGGGATTTAGTTTCCTACTTAAATAAAGGATGGGGTGCTCCTCCCCTTGAGACTCCTGGGAGAGTACCGCCCCCAGCCCTACCTCAGATGCGTCGGTTTGGACTACGAACTCTTTGGAGAAGTCAGGTGTGACCAACACTGGTTGGGCACAGAGAGCTTCTTTCAAGCTTCTAAAGGCCTGTTCGGTTTCGGGGGACCACTTTACCATTAGCGGTCCTCTTGCTTTTGTGAGGTCGGTTAGTGGGGTTGCCTTAGTTGCAAAATTGGGAATAAACCTCCTATAGTAGCCAATTAACCCCAAAAAGGTCCTTACTTGTTTTTTTGTGACTGGCCTTGGCCAATTTTGTATCGCCTCTACTTTGAGTGTTTGTGGTTTGAGTAACCCTCTACCAATAGAATACCCCAGATACTTGGCCTCCTCCAGACCAATAGTGCATTTAGCGGGGTTAGCAGTTAGTCCAGCAGACCGAACTGCGTCGAGCACAGCTTGGACCTTTGGAAGGTGGGACTGCCAATCTTCACTATGGATTACCACATCATCCAGGTAGGCGGCAGCGTACCGAACATGTGGTTTTAAAATTTTATCCATCATTCTTTGGAATGTGGCGGGAGCTCCATGTAAGCCAAAAGGCAACACCTTATACTGAAAGAGGCCGTCTGGGGTTGAGAAGGCTGTTTTTTCTTTTGCCCTTTCTGTGAGGGGAACCTGCCAGTACCCTTTTGTTAGGTCTAGGGTTGTGAGATATCGGGCTTTGCCCAGTCTCTCTACAAGTTCATCCACCCTGGGCATAGGATAAGTATCAAATTTTGACACCGCGTTTAGTTTCCGGTAGTCATTACAAAACCTTGTTGTACCGTCTGGCTTTGGGACTAAAACTATAGGGCTGTTCCACCCACTTTGGGATTCCTCAATTACGCCTAGTTTTAGCATTTTTTTAACCTCTAAACTTATAGCCTCTCTCTTGGCCTCTGGGATTCGGTACGGTTTAAGGTTAACTCGGACCCCCGGTTCAGAGACTATGTCATGTTTAATTACGTTAGTTTTACCTGGCTGTGTAGAGAAGATTTCTTTGTTCCTTCTCACTAAACTCTGGACCTCTCGTTTCTGATGCACGGACAGTGTTTCAGCTATGCTAACCTCTGGGTCAGTTTCTTGATTCTCTGACGGACCTGGGGGTACTAGGGTTAACAAGACCTCTCTATCTTTCCAGGGCTTGAGTAGGTTTATATGGTAAATTTGCTCAGGTTTCCTCCTACCTGGCTGCCTTACCCTATAATTTACTTCTCCCACTCTTTCCAAGACCTCATATGGCCCATGCCATTTAGCAAGGAATTTACTCTCCACGGTGGGAACCAGAACTAGTACCCTATCACCTGGAAAAAAAATTCTGACCCTAGCACCCTTATTATACGTATTCCTTTGTGCTTCTTGAGCTTTCTCCATGTGTTCCCTCACTATGGGTAGGACTGCAGCAATGCGGTTCTGCATTTGGGCAACATGCTCTATTACACTTCTGTAAGGGGTAACCTCGTGTTCCCAAGTTTCTTTGGCTATATCCAGTAAGCCCCTTGGATGTCGGCCATACAATAGTTCAAACGGGGAGAAGCCTGTGGATGACTGGGGAACTTCCCTAATGGCAAATAACAGGTATGGTAACAAACAGTCCCAGTTTTTCCCATCCTTATCGACCGCCCGGCGTAACATGCTCTTTAAGGTTTTATTGAACCTTTCCACTAAACCATCTGTTTGTGGATGATAGACTGAGGTTCTGAGATGCTTGATTTTTAGGAGTTTACATAGCTCTTTCGTTACTTGGGACATAAATGGTGTTCCCTGGTCAGATAAGATCTCTTTAGGAATTCCGACCCGGGAAAACAGAAGTACTAACTCTTTTGCTATGTTTTTAGCAGAGGTGCTACGTAGGGGAACTGCCTCCGGATATCGGGTAGCATAATCTAATATTACCAATATATGCTGATGTCCCCTAGCAGACTTTATTAGGGGTCCTACTAGATCCATAGCAATCCGGTCAAATGGTACCTCTATTATGGGAAGGGGTACCAATGGGCTGCGGTATGCTTTGAACGGGGCGGTGATCTGACATTCTGGGCATGAGGAACAATAGTTTGTAATTTCTGCCAGAACCCCAGGCCAATAAAAGCTTCGGAGAACCTTTTCTTTTGTCTTTTCCACCCCTAGGTGTCCCCCCAATGGATGACTATGTGCGAGGTGTAATACTACGTTACGGAATGTCCGTGGTACCAACAATTGTTTAGTTGTAACTGATTTTCTTTTATCAACCCGATATACTAGGTCGTTCTCTACCTCGAAGTAGGGGTAAGCAAGTGACCTATCTGGTTGGCCATGAGTACTATTCTGGTCCCGTATATTTCCCCTTGCTACCGCTAATGTGGGGTCCTCCCACTGGGCCTTCTTAAAACTCCCAGGACTGACCTCTAGGTCAGCGAGGGTCTTATCCTGTACTGGGGTGGTAAGTGCCTGATCAACATCTTGATTTGGGGTATTCCCTACCAAAGTAGTGATGGGGAAGGGAATTTCACAGCACTCCTCCTTTTCCCCCTTCTTATTTGGGCCCTCGTCAACCTCCATTTCTGAAAAAGGGAAAGGATTTGTTTCTTCTAACACTTCGTTATGGTCTGCTATTGAACTCTGGGCGCTATTCTGAGCTGGGGACCACATTTTTAGAAAATGGGGAAAGTCGGTCCCTATTAACACATCATGTGCCAGTTTGGGTACAACACCCACCTTGAAATCTAAAGAACCAAATTCTGTTTAAAAAAAAACATCAACAGTGGAATATTCATGATTATCCCCATGTATACAACAAATTGCCACTCTTTGTGAACTGTTTACCTGTTTCTTCTTAATGGGCAATAGGTATTCGGACACTAGTGTGACCATACTCCCAGAGTCAAGAAGTGCCCGAACCCTCTTACCATTAACCTTTACAAATGCCCACAGATGGTTATTCAAGGGGTCCTCTGGGCTAGGGCCCATACATTGGGACAACAGCGAATAAGGTTCCACGCTGTTGCATTGCATGGGCTCATCATTTAGTGGGCAGATTTTTGCTGTGTGGCCCCTCTCATGACAATTTACACATTTAGGTACATAGTCTGTGTCCCACTTAGAGCCTTTTCCCGGCTCCCCATGTTGGCTATTGCCCTTAGTGTGCGAACCACTGTTGCTGGAGCGGCGTGAAGGTGGTCGCCGCTCTTCAGCGCCCCTTAACCCCGGTACCCTTTTACCGTCTCTGGAAGAGTCCTGGAACCTCGGATAGTGGGGTTGCTCCACGACTGTGGGTTGCGGGTGCTCTTCTGCTGCACTGTACCTTTCTACAAGGGCCACAAGCTCATCCGCATTGTGGGGGTCACTCCGACTGACCCAACGGCGTAAGGCAGAGGGAAGTTTCCTCAAGAACTGGTCCATGACCAACCGTTCCACGATGTGGCTTGCTGAGTTGATCTCGGGTTGTAGCCACTTCCGGGCGAGGTGGATGAGGTCATACATCTGGCTTCGGGTGGCTTTATCCATCGTGAAGGACCATGCGTGAAACCTTTGGGCACGAACAGCCGTGGTTACGCCGAGGCGGGCGAGGATCTCGAACTTCAATTTTGCATAGACGTTAGCTTCGGCTGGCTCTAGATCAAAGTAAGCCTTCTGGGGTTCGCCGCTTAGGAAGGGTGCGATTAGACCAGCCCACTCAGCTTCTGGCCATCCCTCTCTCTGTGCCGTGCGTTCAAACGTGAGAAGATAGGCTTCCACATCATCCGAGGGTCCCATCTTCTGAAGGTAGTGGCTTGCCCTGGTCATTTTCGGTACTGGGGCTGCCGCTGCCAGTGGAAGGTTACTGATAGTCCCCCTCAGGATCTCGAGTTCCTGCTGTAAGCCCTGAGCGAACCGCTTTTGCTCCTCTCTCAGCAGGCGGTTTGTCTCTTGCTGGTTTGCATTAGTCTCTTGCTGGGCTATTAACAGCTGTCGCTGGGTTTCACTCGCCTGTTGCTGGGCTTCATTCGCGTCTTTCTGGACAGCGACATTGCGTACCAGCGCACTCACCACGTCTTCCATCTTGTTTGGAGAGAGAGAAAAAAAAAAACCTTCTTTTTTTTTTTTTTTTTTTTTTTTTTTTTTAAAGTTCTTTAACCCCCAGACCTTTCAGTGTTCTGCCCGCATTCTCCACCATATGTGACAAACGGCTTACTCCGGGGCTCCGCCGTCTGTCCGGGACTGTTAGAACACGGTCTTTTAGGGTAGGTTAAATGATGAGACGTCACGTACTGTTCCTTTAAACAGGCTATGCCTGGTTTATTCAGTCCCAGGCACTGAGACTGCCACAGTTTAAACAGAAAACAAAGCCAAACAAAAAGCTGCTCGTCTGAGCGATAACTTAAACTTAGATGTCCCTGACTCAGAGTTGGAAGTGGCTTGTCCACTTCCACCAACAAAATAAGTACCTTTGCAGTCTTTAGACAAACTAACAGAATGAATGAAGCGATTTGGGAAAGAGGCTTTCTCACCCCTCTGCAGTTCAGCAGCCTTCCAGGCTCTTGGGCGGGGCCCAGAGGAAACAGGAAACAGGTCTTATATACCTGAACTCTAATCAGCATGACAGGTGACAGAAAACAGGCAGCAGACAAACTGTGGAATGGAGTGCCTGTACCACGAGGCTGCCCTGTTCAGCTTAGACAAGACAGAAACTGTTCAGTATCCTGGGAGCCCTGTATATGGAGTTTATTACCAACCCCTGGTTTCTGTCACAATATATATAATATATTATAGAGAGAGGGAGAGATCTTGTGAAAGCGTAGAAATAATAACAATAAAATATTAGGGTTCAGCAGAATAACACGTGAGCTTTATTGTATACATGTGTACAGTCACAAAGTATGCTTTCTTATACCATTTAATAATCATATCGTTCCTCCCATAAGGGGCTGGATTACTAATAAAGAAACAATATATCTTCTTATGTTATTGCCTAAAATTACTTACACAAGCTAAAATATATTTCTATAACCTATCATTTTAAAGGTCACTAAACAGTAATAACAACTGCTTAAAAACAACTTAATACAACAACAAAGTACGTCAGAGTACATCTTATCGCTATACTTTTGTGCAACAATAGAAGACGTCTTATTCTTATTTGTATCAGTTTAGTTCTGAAACAACATTTCTGCGTATCTTGCAGATGCTTGTTTTTCTAAGTGAAGCAAGAGAGGGGGTGTAGTACAAAGGTGGGGGCTGTTCTGCCAGGAGCGAATGCATATTCATTCATTCTTCTGGTACACAAACATTCATACAAAATGGAGACAGCAGTCAAATGGAGTGTCACCCTGCCAGGGTAACCCTTCTCCACAGGTGCCTCAAATCCATTCTTTACAGTCCCCGCTTTTTATACTTAAAAACACAGTTATTTTAAGGATAACTTCAAGTAAGTCTCATAATCCATGTTCTGCTGGACCATGGCGTCCAAGATTGCATAACTCTGGTAGCCTACTGAGCCGTCATTCAGAATATCAGCCAAATTGATTTCTTCATCTTCGTCATCAGATGGCCATAGCAGGGGACTGACTTTACCTTTTTCTTCTTCTTCTGGTAATAAAGGCACCACCTGGGCAGAGGGGGTGACACATTTCTGAAGTAGGGCCTTGCTGCAAGTGACACATACAGAGCAATCAATACACATATACATCCACTCAGAAGCCAAGAAAAAAAGTACAAGTGCACCAAGGTAAGAGTATGATGGTATAATATAACAACAATAATAAAAAACTTACATATGAGTAAAACTTAATTCATATCCAGGTCTGAGCGATATCCTCGTCTGTGTAACCAGCCTATCTTAATCTTGGTGGCTGGCATACACTAAGTGTATCCATTCCGGTCTGCGATCCCTGAAACGAACTGGCATTGACGGACGGCTATAGGGGGCTTCATTTCCACACATGCGCACTTGCGCTACACACCACGCCGACACACGCGGAGGTGTTATTGCAGTGACTGCAACAGAGACAGCCCCAGCGCGCGGGACTGCTACCCGAAAAGAATTGGACTTTGCCCCCTTGCCTGATCTAAGGTGAAGCCTAAGAGACGAGAATATCGCTCAGACCTGGATATGAATTAAGTTTTACTCATATGTAAGTTTTTTATTATTGTTATATTATACCATCATACTCTTACCTTGGTGCGCACTTGTGCTTTTTGTCTTGGTTGCCTGAATCTACCGACAGAGTCTTCCGCCAGGGTCCTTTTTGAAGTGTGGGGTGACACTCCAAATCACAGGAGCAGCAAGAGGAAGGAGAGAAATTACTTTTCTGCATTCATAGGAAGCAAGAGCGCATACTGAACACTCTTTCATCCACTCAGAAGCTTCGCTCCTAGGGAACCTACCGACCCACCAATGCCTAGAGGATCCCATGCTATAAAAAACCCAACATTGTTCTTTGATTAGTGCACAAACACTGCCTTTTTGATGCAAGGATGTAATCCAAAGTCATTCTATTTTGCAGGGCCATAAGCCTTATCTGTACCTGTTCTTGATTAAGAGCATCGATGGCTAATGTGGTGTGATTAAGGACTTTATCCAAAACATCAGTTAGTTAATTAAATCTATAATATAGCAAACCCACTCCTACCGCTAGGAAAAGACTAGCGCATATACTAAAATTGCTCTTTCCAAAAACTGGCTTTTAACCCCAGCGGATTAGGTCTTGTGTTCCTTTCTGGGGTGCAACCTGTGGGGTATGGATAATACATTGGGTTACATTGCACACAAGGTGTGGGCTATCACGGTAAACATAATCAGTAACTAAATAAACACTAACACAATAATTGTAGAAATTAATGAAAGCAATAAAATTCTGCCGGCCGGTGAGAACAGCGGGATCAACATCTTCTCCTTGACTGGTGCTGCTAGGACTGTGTTATCACGAGGAACAATAAGAAAACCTCGACTCCTCCCTCGGTGGTTAGTGCTCAGGGATTACTATGTCCTTTAAAACACCAACTTGAAGCGGCTGTGGGTGGTGCTGGGACAAATTTCCCGTGTGTGACGTGGATCCAGGAAAACAGCTCTGCCACTTTAACGGCTGTATTTGTGGTGGGTAGAATCTGGAATTGGCCTCTCCACCGTGGTTGAAGAGTGTTTTTGCATAGAAAATGCTTGACCATTACCCAGTCCCCTTCACTGAGAGAAAGCTGCTTTGTGTTTTCTCTTGCGGATTTTAGAAGCTTGTATCTGGGAATGGAGAGACTTAAGCAATTTCATTAATTTCACACAATAGACGCTGATCAAATCATCTGTAAGAGCATACACATGTTGCTGATCTAATTCTTAAGGACCTCATTGGTCCTTTCCACCTTCCCTGCATTCTGAGGATGGTATGGACAGTGTAAATGGTAAATAATCACCAAAACCTTCAATAATTCCTGCACAATAAGGCAGTAAAGTGTGTGCCTTGGTCAGACAAAATGTCTGGAACACACACCCAAATATTTAAAACATATTTTAAAAAAAACCTAGTGCAGAGACAATATAATACCAATAGTACAAATGACATTAAAACCAATAAAAGTTTATAAACAATACTGATTATACATATTTATAAAAATGAAACCAAATCGATATCCAGATTTAACCCTTTAGTTTAGGTGCTAATGTTTTTAGTTTAAAAATCCATGACTTTTCTAATTTATTGATAGATCCTATTCTATCACCTCCTCTCTAACTCGGTTTGGAGAGATCTATGCCAAATAATTTTATGCCAATCAAATCGCAATTATTAGGTTTTAAAATGATGGGAGACGCTATGTGTCTCTAAACCTGTCCTGATGTTCCTAATGTGTTCAGACATGCGAGTTTTGAATTTTCTAATGGTACGACCGACATAAAATTTACCACATTTACTTACCCACGTTCTTAGCATCCGCATATAGACAGGAAGAAAAAACAGGGATGCGCAAAACTAATAACAAAACAGTAGCAAAAAAACAGGTTACCGTATCAATAGTAATGACTAAACTCTCCCTGCAGCTGGCCCAAATCTCTCACCCAGAGAGAAAAAAGTCACACCCGCCAGAAAAGGACCTAAAGCGCTCAGGAGAGAAAAGACAAAAAACAAAACATAGTGTAATCTGTTTTGGTATAGAAAGACCCTGCTAAATAAAGGTCTACACTTACAGAATAAAAGATCAATATGGGCAGTGATCATAAACTCAGATGAACTGGCCCGAGAACCCCTCCTTCAGGTATCAGCTGGGCTCATCTGCCAAACGTATTACTCCAATGAGATCCTCCTGTAATAATGGTCTCCCGAGACAGCACACCGCCTCAATGGCTTTTACACAGGGATATGCATCCAGATAAGGAATCAAAACAGGATGTACTAACGTACAAAACAATTTAATGAATAAAATAGAAACACCTAAAGGAAATGTTCACTGGAGTACTCCACACCGGTACCTCTGACACAGAAAAAAGTCCCACGCACCACCAGCTCAACTCCGACACCTTAGCCTGTGTGGTAGATCCCATGGAGTGTACTCCTGCAACTTGAAAGGAGGAAACGCCCGCGTCCCTCACTGCCTGCAGCTCCGTGCACCCCACACAATGCTTCCGCGTCACGTGATGAGTGTACCTCGCGTCTCGCGAGACTTCAGTGCATGATTTTCAAAAGTACCTTCTTCGTGTGTTTCCTTCCTCCACAATATACACCATACACACCAGACTCCTCTGCCCTATTAGTTTCGCGTTCAGCTTCTTCAGGGGCACATAATAAGCCGCTATCCAACTCTCCCTATATATACCCTAATAGATTAGTAAGTCCACATGTGAAAACACTCACAAGGGAATGGTAAAATGAGAACTGGATTTGAGGTACAATTGAACAGGAATCGGTATAAAATGAATACATTACATTGGAACACACATCCAAATATTTAAAACATATTAAAAAAAACCCTAGTGCAGAGACAATATAATACCAATATTACAAATGATATTAAAACCAATAAAAGTTTATAAACAATACTGATTATACATATTTATAAAAATGAAACCAAATCGATATCCAGATTTAACCCTTTAGTTTAGGGGCTAATGTTTTTAGTTTAAAAATCCATGACGTTTCTAATTTATTGATAGATCCTATTCTATCACCTCCTCTCTAACTCAGTTTGGAGACATCTATGCCAAATCATTTTATGCCAATCAAATCGCAATTATTAGGTTTTAAAATGATTGGAGACACTATGTGTCTCTAAACCTGTCCTGATGTTCCGAATGTGTTCAGACATGCGAGTTTTGAATTTTCTAATGGTACGACCGACATAAAATTTACCACATGGACAGATTAAAAGATAAATAACAAAAGAAGAATCGCATGAAATGAAATCTTTGATTTTATATTTAATGTTCAAATGATGCGACTAAAACTCTTTAATTGAACTAACAAGTAGGTTGTTCATTCTGCAACTGACACAATTGTTACATTTAAAAAAAACAGATGGTCTCGTATTATTACTCAACCAATTAGAATTCTTAGTCACATCTTTAATCTGGTTGAGTAATAATATGAGACCATCTGTTTTTTTTAAATGTAACATTCATACAAAATAGAGACAGCAGTCAAATGGAATGTCACCCTGCCAGGGTAACCCTTCTCCACAGGTGCCTCAAATCCATTCTTCACACTCTCCTCTGGGTACCCTAACAAACCCAGGCTTTAAGAATAGACTAACAGGCAGTATTGCTCTTAGTCATACAATAACACATTCATTTCTCAAAATCATGGGATTTTGGACGAAAAGTGGGACAAGGAGAGAAATGTTCATCTTTGGGAAGTGTCGCTAGAAGTAGTTACCTAGTGCATATTTGAATTAGATGTTTTGTCCCTTGCTTGCATGCCCTTTTATTTATACCAATACATCAGTCAGCTCTGAGGTGCAGTTAAACCTCCCTTCACAACAATCTGTGCAAAATATAAGAAGCTTCACAAACCGTTGTGTTGATTTATCTCTCCCCAATGGGTCTGATGATGCTAATGATCAGTGAGACTCAACAACATTGGTAAAAGATGACAAATCTGCTTCTTTACTTTACGTTTCTATTAAACCCCCACATTTTGTATTGTTAATTTCAAAAGCTTAATAAAGGCCTAAACATCTCGGTCACAAAACATACATGCCCATTTATGTACATCTTATCCTGACAGATGTTATCACTATGGGTAAATAATAATGTACTTCAACTTCTCCCTCCACTAGGCAAAAAATTATTAAGGAGAAGGCCCTTCCCGATATTGAGAACTACATGTTTGAGGACCATGAACAGATCCAGCAAGCTGCCACCGAGTGTATGTGCAACTTGGTGGCGAACAAAGAGGTGAGAGGATTTGCCTGACAACATACTGTAATGACTCTAAGAGATACTAGATAAACGTTCGTACTTTGGGGAGAGGGATGACCTAGTGATAAAGACACAGTGTTCCATAGAATTGTACCTGTAAATTCTACAGTAAAAAGCACGGCATACAGCATCAATACAGAATAAATTACTATAATCTCTTAGAATCTGCATTACTTAGTGAATAATGAATCTGTTGTTTTGCAAAGACTAAGGCCGGGTCCCCAGTGGTCATGGCGGTACGTACACTGCACACCAGCCACTCACCTCTAGTCAGGCAGGCCCCATTAGCTCCTTGTGTGTGCCCTCTCCTTTCACGATGGCGCTCTCGCCAACAGGGAAAACAAGAATTTTGTCTTGCCGTGCCGCTATGCAGTCACGTGCTCGGCGAGCAGTCAATGGAAGGACAGATATGCTCCACCATCACAGTGCCCCCTGTCATGGCTGCGCCCCCCACCAAACCGCGCATCCCATCACTCCCCTACAGACCACAGATCGCGGCTGTAATCCGTGCACGCGCCATCAGGCCATCAGCCGCGCGTGCAGCAGCAAGCGCTGTGGCCGTAGCCCAAGAGTTTAATAAGAGTGGCCTCTTTGGACAACGGTGAAACATAAATAAAATATTTACAGATTTATTTAATTTACGTGCAGCTTGCATTGCAAAGTTGTAGTTAGGGAAACATCACCTGCAATAACATGTATTCCTCTCACTACGTGTGAACATTTGTGATGCATAAATCAAAGCGTTAGTAGTGGGAGCACAAATCTAGCATTATTTCACACTGAATGAAAAATATTAGGGCTTATCCAATAAAATGCTGATTCGGCACTACTGCACTGAAATTCAATAAAGTCAAATAAAGGCAATGGGACTAAGCCCCATTGTGTTATTACAAACGATTGCACTGATGTGCACTTAAGATTTAGTTTTCCTCCCATGCTAAGTTTGAGGCCTTGCGAAGGCCCACATTTTCACGATGATTGGATAGGAATAGCTCACAAGTAAAAAGGAGATATCTAGTCAACAAGGCAAAGCCTAAATACTCTATTCCTATGTCCAGTGATATGCTTCAAATGAAATGGTTCTCATTTTGTTTGACGCAGGTTCAGGAGAGGTTTGTGGCAGACGGGAATGACCGGTTAAAGTTGGTCGTGTTATTATGTGGTGAGGATGGTGAGGTGAAGCTGCAACGGGCAGCAGCAGGAGCGTTGGCCATGCTGACATCCTCCCAGAAGAGGCTGTGTCACAAGATGACTGAAGTGGTAAGTGCATGTGAATTGAGATCGATAATACTGTATGTAGAAGGTACATGTTTAATTGCTGGAGACCAAGGTCACTCTATGATTATACAGTACATTTATTAACTACATTTTATATATTTGTTTCTTTAACATTTTATATTACGTCTTGTTTGATTGTTTATCTCTTGAAAAAAGGTATGCTCATTCTATTCGCTCATTATTGCATAATTATAGGCTAAAGCTGTTAAATTCCGAGCATTATTGAAATCCCTGCTCTCTGATTGGTTAAAATTCCGGGGATTATCCAATCAGTAATGGCCCAGAATTTTTGGCACCCTGCCAAATTTTTCAGCCAATCAGCTTTCAGTTTTCATTCATAAAGAGTGACATCAGCTCTCAGACAGGGGAGGTGATTGGACAGGAGGCAGCAGCAAGGCACTGACTCCTCCCCTACCCTGCCTGCAGAGAGCTCCGCACAGGAGAGTGAGGGGAAAGGTTTGTGTGTTTTGTGGGTGTAAAGGGGGCCAGCAGAGTGTTTTATTGGTGTGTCTGCTGTGTGTGTGTTTTGTGTGTGCAGAGGGGGGCTGCAGTGCGTGTGTCTTCAGTGTGTGTTTTGTGGGTGCAGGAGGGGTGCAGAGTGTTTTGTGTGTGTGTGTGTCTGCAGTGTGTAGGTTTACAGGGGGCAGCAGTGGGTGTAGGGAGGCGGCTTCTGGTGTGTGTTTTTGTGGCTGTAGAGGTGGCAGTGTGTTTTGTTGGTTTGTGTGTGTCTGCAGTGTGTGTTTTGTGAGTGCAGAGGGGGGCTTCAGTGTGTGTTTTGTGGGTGGCGGAGGGGTGCAGAGTGTTGTGTGTGTGTGTGTGTGTGTGTCTGCAGTGTGTGGGTGTACAGGGGGTGCAGTGTGTCACGGTAACTTTGACAAGCTATAATATACATCAAAAATACATGGGTTGAACTGAACACGACTAGATATGATAAAATATAATTTATTCCTTGAAAAGGGTGATAAAATATAATTTATTCATTGAAAAGGGTGAACACACGAGATATACAAATAACAGACAAAATATGCACTTACTTAGAATTGGAATGACAAAATAATTAGAAATCTTGATTAGCAGTTCATACAGCAATCTCAGGATGACACAAAGACAATGAGGATATGTTGAGCCTCATTTATATACCATCTCAGGCCTATCTCTTAACCTTAGGGCGCCTAGCTGGCTAGTGGAGTCTTTTGAAGTAGAATCTTCCTTCCCTGCAAGTGTGAACTATAACACTTACAGACCACTCAGGCCCTTTGTTCTCCGCCCTAGTGTACACAATCAGAGCGGTTAACCTTTGATCAGAGGGCTTATGCTAAACCATCTGTCTGCCCCCCTGACCTATTAGCATAGCAGATGGGCTCTGCGTTCTCATATCAGACCCAAAATACCATTCACTGTTTAATATCTTCATATATTAATATAATCGGTTCCGTTGGGTCGAGTGAGCTGATATTTGCCAGCTTTTGTTGCCGGAACTGTACCTTCATGGTGGCCAAATCTCAGCCCTCTGCGACCCCCAGAACCGGAGATACACAAATGCAGGTTAAAACACTTTTAAAATACAGGATTCTTCCCTTTAAAAATGAATCTCTGCTTTTCACTCTTTCCCCATTGAAAACAACGGGCTCAGCCGCTATAGGCAGTCAATGGAGCGACTCCGCCGTTGCAGTCATTGGGGTTCCCCGCCATAGACTTTCAATGGGGGAAACGCCGCCATTGAAGTCTATGGAAAAAATAAAAAATCTTTACATTCGCCCACACTCCGTCTGGTTGTTCGGAGAGGGCTGGGAATGGCCATGCATTAATGCCGGAACCTTGGCTACATGCCACCCAAATCCCAGCCCTCTGGTCCTTCCAGAACCGGAGATATGGACTTACACTTTTTACCATTTCGGACTTAGCCTTTTTCACGCCACGCGGCTTTTCCCCATTGGAATCAATGGCCGGCGCCGCCATAGACAATGCATGGGCACATGCCGCCATTGGATTCAATGGGGCCTCCGCTCCGCCATTAAAGTCAATGGCGCGACCCTCTTTCTCCGCTCAACCCTTTACGGGGGTCCCTCATTCCCGGACCTGATGGGGGTCGTCAGTGGGGGTTCCTAGGGGCTAGGGGCAACAAGAATTTTATTCCCAGGTGCCCTAGAACCTAAGATTCCCACACCAATTGTCATTGAACTTGACCCAAGTGATAAAGCTCTTTTCAAAGACAAAGTATCCGCTTTTGCGTCTGCGGTTTGGATGGGTGCCAACCTGTTCCTGGAGATCGGCGTCGAGGAATCCCCATTGAAGTCAATGGCCTCATTGACTTACAATGTGAAACCGCCGCTCCTCCTCTCGGACGCCACCTGCTGGTCATCGCTGGAAAACAGGTCCAAAACCGCTACTTCTGCCATTGGAAAGCATGGAGCCTCAATGGCGACCTATGGAAGGCTGCAAAATGGAGCCTGAAAAGGCGGGAACCTGGAACAAAGGGCTATAAACCCTAAATTAACCTTAACCCTTTCCCTCCCGCATCAATCCCAGTGTATGTGTTGGTGCAAACACTGGAACAGAAACAATACATTTTTACAGGGGAATATACACGAGGATGCTGAAGCAAGGTAAAAACACATTACTGGACCACAGTTCAGTTAACCCCTTGCTTCCCAAGTGAGAGCAGGGGGTGGCCAAATGGGGTGTAACCCCTTTAATCCCGGGCCAAACCCACTCTCCCATGATACAGTGGGAATAGAGGTGGGGCTGCTGGTGGGGCTGCTGGTGTGGGTTTTGTGGATGTAGAGGGGGCAGCAGTCTATTTTGTTGTTTTTTATGTGTCTGCAGTGTGTCAGTGGGTGTAGAGGGTGGAGGAGAGCTGTAGAGTGTGTGTGTGTCTGCAGTTTTGTGGGTTTACAGTGGGCTGCACTGTGTGTTTGTAGGTATAGGGGGTGCTGTGTGTGTGTGTTTTGCAAGTATAGAGGTTGGAGGAGGGCTGCAGTGTGTTTTGTGGGTGTAGAGGAGGAGGGGCTGCAGAGTGTGTAGGGGGACTGCAAAAGTGTGTGTGTATATAGAGGAGGGGGACTGCACAGTGTGTAGGGGGACTGCAGAGTGTGTTTGTGCATAGAGGGGGCTGCAGTGTGTGTGTGTGTGTGTGTGTGTGTGTGTGTGTGTGTGTGTATATATACATATATATATATATATATATAGAGAGAGAGAGAGAGAGAGAGAGAGCTGTGTGGATGTACAATTTCCTTTTAATAAACTTGCAGTAAAAGTATAAGAATGTAGAAAACCATGCTGATAAAAATCAATATGACTACAAAAGTGTATCTTTTTTAAGAATTTTTTTTTTTTTAAATAGCCTATAATAGTAATAATTCGCTTAGAACAGGGCATTACTGGCCAATAATGCCCTGGGCCTTCAACTCTTCCAGCCAGTAATGCCCTGTTCTTCTGGGATTATTACTTAAATATAGCGTAACCCTTTAAAAATGGCATCTTAATATGTATATGATTGTATTTTAAAGACTTTTGCTCTCATACAATCACGCATTTTTAATGGCACTGGAGCCCTAAGTGTCTAAGGTGCAGTACAAAAGAAAAAGGTCCGGTCCCAGTTGTATAGATAATATGAATGGAATTAAAACAAGTTTATTAAATAACTATTAAAATAAGTTGGAACCAGACAAGATGAGTGAGTGTTAGAACTGTAATAGAAATTAGTACATAGTGCTGATTCCCTGTTGGGGTCTAGCAATAGCAAAGGTATGCTAAATACAACCCGCACACCAGTTGCTGTGCAGGTAAATGAGTCCTGATAGGACTAAAAATCAGCACAGTGAAAAGTAGAAGCATAGAAGCCCATAGCCTATAGTCTCATGGTACAATGGGACTGCTTCTGATAGGTCATGATAACATTGAATTGCCCACGGATGATAGCACTCTGTTACGCCGTTGCTGCCCGCAGACCAGACCCGTCTCTTATACTGAGGTGGGGACGTATATGAGCATGCACCCGCAGCAAAAGGAGCGTGTCCAGAGTGTGGTGTTTTAGGCATTGCCAGGCCAGGTGGTGTTAGCTTTAGCAATACTTGCCGGTACCGGTAAAGAAGTTCCGTAGTCGTTTGCCGTTAGCCAAAGTCAGGGATTGGAGTATTCCGGAAGGTCGGTGTCTAAGCATGGATCGAGAGCCAGAGGTTGACGTCCGCCAAGCCAAGTCGTGTCCTGAGTAAATAAAGAGAGAAAGTGCCAGAGTAGACATCCGCAAGTAGAGACTATGTCGAGCGATGTGGAAATGTCAGGACAGGCATAATATAGTGAGGCTGGCGAATAGGAAGAGGGGGCAGACCTGGAGGAATGCATGGAGCTGTCCTGGATAGGATGCCTAAAGAGGAATACAGGTGAGCAGTGTTTATGCCTGATTGACTTCTGTGAGAGTGTTGGGGGCGGGGCCTCACTGCAGGAGCAGTGAATAAATTAAAGGGCTCTGACGCGCGCTCTGTAACGGGAGAGGGCGCGCGCCCGTGTACAGAGGCAGCCGCCATAGCTCGAGCCGCTTGCGGCTCAGCAACCGCCCGCCGGGGACGAAGAGAGAGTCCCCCAACCATAGCAGCCAGACGGGGCTGGCGAAGGGGGCACTCTGCAGTAGCGGCCGGGACATGAGGTGAGGGGCGGTAACGCCACGGCCGTCGTGACCCCCAGATCCTCACAAACTCAAAGCAAACGTGTGTCATAAACATGAAACAAAGTAAATGGAATGTAGGCGGTCACTGCGCAGATAGGAACTCAGCCGTAGATGAAGATAAAATCAACTTTTATTCAAACATGGTGCTGGACATCACAAAGATTCACATCCTCTGACGCGTTTCATTCCGTTAGGAACTTTATCAAAGAGTAAATTGAATCTATTCACAAGGACCTTAAGTAGGCAGGTCCCCTTCCATCATTGGCTGAAAACTTAAATTGACTCAGTTGAGAACAATTATTGAATCACTGATTGTAATTAAAGCCTTATGTGGAGAAGAACCTTGTCTGCAAAAAGGTATAATGTGAATGCACAAAGACACAAAAAAACAAGCGATAACAGAAGACAATTAACAAATACTTAATAACATATTAAAAATAAATTCGAGTAATGTGCAGCATCCTGGATATAAAAAAAATTTCATAATCAATTGCACCTAGAATGCATGGTAAGAGTTAATGAGGGGAAAATATATATTACATGTTAAGGCATAATAAATGTTAGTTACGCATTGAAAAAATATATACAATATCAAAATTATAATAAAGAGTCAATAAAAATGACATACACAACATTAATAATTATTGAAATATGCATCACATTGACATATGAATCACATTGAGACAATATCAAGGCCATTTGTATTTATAGCAACTATGCACTGAACATGATTTTGATGATCTTACAGTAACTGAAATTAATAAATGAAAAAGTATATTGAGATGCATGGAGACACACTCTCAAGACTCCCCTGGCACTCAACCATGCAAGAAGTGTTTAAGCTCCCATTCATGGTTAATGCCATGTGGATGGAGAGTGTTGAGAGTGTATATCCAATACATCTCTTGTTTGTTTAAAGTATTTTCCCTATTGCCACCTCTAGGATGGCAGGGTATATGTTCTATTGCGGAAAAAGAAAAGTTTTGAATGCCACCATGAGGACATTGTGTAAAGTGTCTGGGAACTGGATAGTTTAAGTCCCTTTTCTTAATTAAACGTACATGTTCAGATATTCTTATTCTGAGTGGTCTTATAGTGCGGCCCACATACTTGTGTCCGCAGCCACAGAAAAGAATATAGATAACAAATGAGATGTTACAATTGAGAAAGATCTTTATGTAGTATTTCTTAAGATTAGTATTATAGGAAATGTATTTACTTTGGGAAGCATACTGGCACATGGAGCAACTCCCGCATTTATAAAAGCCTTTGGGAATGCTTGTAATCTGTGTTAAGTTGGACTTAGAATTAAACATACTGGGTGACAGGTGTGATGCCAACGTTTTGGCTTTCCGGTATGAAAATCTTGGTCCTTGTTCCAGTATTGGGCGGATGTCTTTGTCTAATAATAATGTATGCCAATGTTTAGATATTATTTTGCAAATATCTTGAGACTGTGAACTGTATGTACTGATAAAGAAAGGACTTTTTTTATTGTCCGATCTTGACAATGTTTCTCTATCTCTTTTGGGTATATAATTTCTAGTTTTTTTACTCACAAGTTCGCTCCTCTCAGTATGATCTGCTTTAGCGAAAGCTGTTGCTATATCCTTAGCTGAGTATCCTCATTCTAAAAACCTATCAGACATCTCCCTTGCACGAGATAGAAACACCTCATTATCTGAGCATAGTTTTTTTAATCTAATGAATTGAGCCCCTGGGATATTCCTGATCAAAGACCGTGGATGGGAGCTTTGAGCACATAACAGTGTGTTCCTAGAATTCTGCTTCCTGTAGATGTCAGATTGTATAGTTTTATTTCCGTCAATATACAGGAGTAAATCCAAAAAGTGAATATGATTAATGTGATGCTCAAAAGTAAATTTAATATTGTACGTGTTATTGTTAAGATAATTAAAGAAAGAAAGAAGTGAATTTTCGTCTCCCCTCCAAATGAAAATCAAATCATCAATATATCGCCTGTAAAAGACGATATTATGACGATATGAATTATTGCTGTGATAAATAAAACGTGACTCCCATAAACCCATAAATAAATTAGCATACGATGGTGCGAAGCTTGTGCCCATTGCGGTACCCAAATTTTGTAAATAAAAAAGTGAATCAAATAAAAAATAATTGTGTGTTAATAAAAAGGATATTGATTGTAACAGAAAAGTGCAATGTGAAATAGATAAGGTGGATTGATCAAGAAAGTGCTCAATGGCTTCTAAACCGTGTTTGTGTTCGATAATAGAATACAGGGAGGTCACGTCCATGGTGACCCACCTGTATTCGTGTGACCATGGTAACTCCTGTATACTGACGAGGAAGTCTGTGGTATCCCTGATAAAGGATGGTAGTTTGAACACCAGGGGTTGTAAGAACCTGTCCACATACCGCGATAACCCATCTCCCAAAGATCCAATACTCGCAATAATGGGTCGACCAGGAGGGTCCACCAGCGATTTATGGATCTTTGGGAGATGGTGGAATACCGGAATCACGGGATGTGGACAGGAAAGGAATAGAAACTCTTTTTTGTTGATAACATTTAGAATTTGACCCATCTCTAGCAATTCTAATAGCTCAAGACGGTACTCAGATGTAGGATCACCTTTGAGACTATGATAGGTGTTTCTATCTCCCAATTGTCTGATGGCTTCAGCATGATATTGGGATTTGGACAATATAACTAATGCCCCTCCCTTGTCCGCATTCTTGAGAACTATGTTATGTTCTTTTTTGATACATTCAATTTGTTGAACTTCTATGTAAGACAAATTTCCAGATTTAACATAAGAGCTAGAAAAACCTTTGGACAATATACGTAAGTCCCGTTCAACCAGTTGTTCAAATAGATTAATTGAAGGCCCCCTATTGAAGTTCGGGCAAAACAATGATTTGGGACGATATCCTGAGTCCTCACGGCCAAAAAATGGCTGACTATATGTAGTGAGGGGTTCTTCTTGCTGTTCTAATAAGGAGTCCATATCGGAAAGTGTACAGTTCTCCTTAAAGTTCAAAACTGGGACATCATTAGTAATAGATAAACCAACTAGTTGTTCAGGATCCTCCAAAGGTTCTGTTACTTCAAATCTATTTCTGGTTGACATCATTTTCTTCAAGGACAATTTCCTAGTAAATTTTTGTAGGTCTATGACCGTCTGGAATAACTGGAAATTCTGGCTAGGAGCAAACCCCAATCCTTTATTCAGAACTGATAGTTGTTCTAGGGTTAAGTCTACCCCTGATAGATTAATGATATTATCTGTGGGCTCTAGTCGTATTTCTTTCGTTTGGACCTTCCTCTGCCCCCCTCGTTTTCTTTTGGATCTACGCGTTCTCTCCGGCTTTTGGCCCCCATGTCTAAAATAGCCGACGAGGGTTGCCCAGATCCCTTAGAGTTTTTATGTTGAGTGAATGAGGTAGTGGCATTGTCAGAATATTTCGAGGTCCCTCGATCTCTAGAGTGATCCTGTGATCTATCAAAAAAGACTGAGTGAGCTCTTGAATCTGGATCTGAAAAATCAGATTCAAAGCTAGATGTTTCTACCCGTGTATTTTTTAAAATAGATTTATTTGGTAGATTTTCTGTTTTTCTTTTTGGATATTTTTTAGGTTTGGGAGTACTAGAGCCAGTAAATTCCCTCACCATAGTAGGTTTTTGCCAACAGTAAACTTGGTTTTTGACATAATCAACGCGATCCCTTTCGAATTTTAGATGTTTTTTATCGCTGATTAAGTCTTTACTTATTTCTACATTAGAAGACAATGTTTTGTCATTTTTGACGAATTGGTCCCTCTTGCTAAATGGCTGTAATTTTGACCTGAGATTATTAATTTCCACCATTAGGCTTGATTTTTCAATCATTTTTTGTTGAATAATTAAATTCATCAGTTTTACAGAACATGTATTTAGGATATCAATCCAATCTTGTTCAAACTGCTTGCTCGTAAAGCCAAATGATGGAACTTTTTTAATTCTCAGGCCCCTAGGGATACGATTGCATCTTATATAGTTCTCCAGTGAGGTGATATCCCACCAGAGTCTAATATTCTCAACCAAAAGCTTTTCAAGTTTGACAAAATGATGAGTCAAATCAGAGGGTTCATCACAAATCACATCAAAAATCCCATCAAATAAATGTGTGGCTTTTCTTAATCTTTTAGTATCATCCCCACAGGTAAACACATAGGTATTGTCCACTGGATTCAATCCTGTTTTTTCTTCCCCACTAGACTCCTCCATGTTATGCAAAGAAAATGTATTGTGTTATTTATAAAGAACAGTCCTTTTTAATTAAAAAAATATAGAGCCAATGGCTGAGTTCCTTATAAAAAGTCATCCAAGGTGTTTGGATATATGAGAAAGTATAACCCATATATTAGACCTTCCGAGCAGGTAATTGTAGAAATAAAGCAATGTCATATATGAACATACTGTACACACTCTGAGCTACCAGGACAAGAGAACAGTCTATAAAGTAAGGGGAGTGAACCCCATAGTGTTCGGTGCTCTTAGAAGTGTGTATAACTGGATATGGGTCAATTGATACACTTGGATGCTGTCATGAAAAAGATGAAAAGCGATCCCACTGCAATTGAAGTATGAAGCGTTCATTAGCATATAAATGAGGGAACGATAAGGCAGACTTGAAATACCTAGGGGGAGGGCCCGTTGTGCAGGGGCTAGTAAGGAGACAGGATGAGAAGCCCTTTGAGAACTCCCCTCCTGTACTCACGGATAAACCAACCGATGCCTGCTGCCCTTGCCCGCCTGGTGTCTTCACTGCTCCCTCGGTGAACTCCCGGTCTTTGCTCCACATGTGCTGCGCTTCAATATGATTCAACGCATCGTGGGAAACCCTCCCGGAGCAGGGTCAGCTTCATGCGGGGTTTCTATGCTGCCTATTTAGCAACACAGCTCACCTTATTTGGTTTACCCCTTATAGTGGCTATTTGCAAGTGTGTTTCTGTGTGTCTACACTCACATTTTGGGATTATCTGACCTCATGTTGAGATTCAGTGCATGACACATTACATGTTACCTCCAAGTTGTCAACTTATCTACATTATCATATATCAATGTGAGATTACTTATGACCAGTGGTCGACAAATCACCAAAAAATCTACTCGCCGAACAAAAAAATCTACTTGCCACCTAGTACCACACGTGTGCTGCTTGGGCCAATAGGAGCTCGCCACGATGTTAAATCCACTCGCCCGGGGCGTGTAAATGTATAGGTTTGTCGAACACTGCTTATGACATCTGTTTCATGTTTATTGGCATGATACACCACATGTTACCTCCGATTGGTTAACAACTATCTACCATCATATATTTATGTGAGGATATTCATGACATCTGTTTCATGTTTATGACACACGTTTGTTTTGAGTGCTATCATCCGTGGGCAATTCAATGTTATCATGACCTATCAGAAGCAGTCCCATTGTACCATGATACTATAGGCTATGGGCTTCTATGCTTCTACTTTTCACTGTGCTGATTTTTAGTCCTATCAGGACTCATTTACCTGCACCGCAACTGGTGTGCGGGTTGTATGTAGCATACCTTTGCTATTGCTAGACCCCAACAGGGAATCAGCACTATGTACTAATTTCTATTACAGTTCTAACACTCACTCATCTTGTCTGGTTCCAACTTATTTTAATAGTTATTTAATAAACTTGTTTTAATTCCATTCATATTATCTATACAACCGGGACCCGACCTTTTTCTTTTGTACTGCACCTTAGACTCTTAGTAGGGTACTTTTCACTACAGACCTTGAGTGCATTATCTAGGGCCTTATCTGTATGATAGTGTCTATGCTTCATACAGTGTTTCTCTCCTTGCTTGCTATACATTTTAAAAGTATCACTACTGTGTTTGAATTTAGAAGGAAAAATCTTACAAGACCATATATTAAAGATATTTATACTTATAAGACATAGGGGCTTATTCAGTACAGGGATGATAGCGTCGATTTGGTGCTACTGTACGGAAAGCCCTATAGACTTATACGGAACTTTCTGTGCATTAGTGCCGAATCGACAACTTTGCACTTTATTGAATAAGCCCCATAACTGCCTGTTTCAGTGGAGTTTTTTGTTTGCCTTCCTCTGGATAAATTTAAATATAGTAGGAGTTTCGTAGCCGATTACAGATGTAGCAGATCTTAATACACCCATTATCGCTCGATAATGCATTACTACTGACGCAAGTTAACGCATGATCGTCCTATTAGCAATACAACCAAATGGAGGGACAATTAGTCAAATGGTGTGATTTTGCAAACTAGTTGCACAATAATGTCTGCTACATTTGTACATTTAGCAAAAAGTCAAACTCAGTGGAGTTTTGTCTTTTTTCAACCTGAGTTTTGTGTTTTCTGGCTGAACTGCTAGTGCCCTTACAACTCACTAAGCTATTAACCTCAGATCTATATGCTCTACAATCTACATCCTTGAGACATACTGTATGGCTTTATATGTATATACACCCACATATAAGGCCACATTTTCTAAGCAGTGCTACGCCATAGGACACCTTCCAACACAGCTTAGTAAATATGGTCTTTTACAGTGACCTATTTAAGTGACCGAGCTGGAAGGTGTTTTCTTCCGGCATGGAAGACGTAAGCATCTAGGTTTACATGATATAATTGGCCATATTTACTAAGAAGTGTTACTCCAAAAGACACCTTCCTTCGTGGAAGACACTGTAGAGTCCATTGAGGATTATCAACAAGGAAAATAGGTATATTTCATTGCACAGCGTCACACTTTAACAAGTAACACACAAAAAAAAAGTTCATAACGAGCACTCGGAGGTACTGTATTACAAAAGATTTTTTAAAAATCTACATTTTATTAATAAACTCAAAATCATGAAAATTATACCAAAATAATATTCCAAAAATGGGCAAAGCGATTAAAAAAAAAAAAAGGTCTGAGACCCAACGGGAAGCCCTCATACATTAACCAGGCACATGATAATATGTTACATATAAACACAGACAGACAGGATCTCTAGTTGCAACCCCACCAGCCTTTCCAATAGATCTAATAAGGGAGTCCCTATATTTATGTATTTACTTATAAAAATGTTTTACCAGGAAGTAATACATTGAGAGTTACCTCTCGTTTTCCTGTATGTCCGGGGCACAGAGTTATGGTGACAATACATGGTTACATTAAATGAACAGGGTTATACATTATATATAAAGATATTGCATGAACAATTAAAAATTATACAGCCCAACTCCGTTATAGCGCGGTCCTCGGGGGCCACCTGATCCGACCGCGCTATTACCAGGGTCGCGCTAATTTTTTTTTTAATGGCCGCCACGCGCCCGATTGGGAGGAGGGAGGGAAGAGGTGGCCGGCAGCCCTACACATCCCCCAGCAGCCACCGTAACTTCCCCTAGCAGCCTCACTTCCCCCAGTAGTCCACACCGATCCCCCCCCACCAGCCACGCTCCGATCAAGCCCCCCAGCCAGCCCCGCTCCAAGCAACCCCCCCAGCCAGCTCCGCTCCGTCAGCTCTGCTCCCCCACCAGCCCGCCAATTCCGCTCCCACCCCCCCCCCCCCCCCGCCACACCCGCTCCGAGCAACCCCCCCAGCCAGCTCCGCTCCGACACCCCCCCTCCCGATGCCAGCTCCGCTCTGACACACCCTCCTCCCCTCCTGATGCCATCTCCACTCCGATCTCAGCAGCCGACACCAAAGGTAGGGAGGGGGAGTGGGAGGGGGGTGTGTTGTGTGTGTGCAGTGTGCAGTGTTCTGTGAGAGAGTGTGCTGTGAGTGTGTGCAGTGTGTGCTGGTGCTGTGAGTGTGTGCAGTGTGCTGTGAGTGTGTGCAGTGTGCTGTGAGTGTCTGCAGTGTGTGCTGTTGCTGTGAGTGTGTACAGTGTGCTGTGAGTGTGTGCAGTGTGCTGTGAGTGTGTGCAGTGTGTGCTGGTGCTGTGTGTGTGCAGTGTGCAAAAAAAAATGTAAAAATGTATTTATTTATGTATTTTAATTCGGGGTCCATGCTCAAACCACGTTATAAGCGGATCTGCGTTATAGCGGATCGCGCTATAACGGGGTTGAGCTGTATATATTATAGGCGTGTTTAACAGTTACAGACCAAATTAAAATGTAAGACAGCTTTAGTTTTGAAAGAATTTAGGCTGGTGGCAGCTTAAGAGTCTCCGGTATGTTGTTCCAGTTGTGAGGTGCACTGTAAGAGAAGGAGGAGCGGCCGGATACTTTATTGAACCTTGGGACCGTGAACAGTCTTTTGAAGTTAGATCTCGGGTGATTAGTGCTTCATGTGGTAGGGGTGAGGAGCTTATTCAGATAGGTGGGTAGCTTGGCCAGAAAGTATTTGAAGGCAAGACAAGAAAATGTATTTTGCGCCTAGACTCAAGGGATGCCTAATCTAGTTCTTTCAGTATTTCACAGTGATGTTTGTAAGCTCCTCAGGGCAGGGACCACACTTCCTATTGTTACTGTAATTTCTGAAGCGCTTATTCCCATTATGTGTTCTATTATTATGTCACATGTATTACTGCTGTAAAGTGCTATGTACATAAATGGCGCTATATAAATAAAAATATACATACATACATCCATGTGTGTTGTAGTTATACTAGAGGACAAAGCGGCATATTGAGTTGTAGAGGATGTCGTACCTGTGAGTACGAGACCTGCATATGGAATAAGGGTTAATACACAGCTCTCTAGCTCGTCCACTCACCTTTGCAAAGGTCTCTCAAATTAACAATATCTCCCCTCACTCCGTCCCCAAATACCATTTGCCACAAACAACACACTGATGAACACATCTTAGATATACAACTAGGGTTAATACACACGGCTACTCTAGCCAACTCACCTTTCTCCTCCGCAAGGTACTTTCAATAAGTACAGTACAGTCCCATGTATATTCCAAACACCCTGTTGACACATCATCATTGTTGTAATCATGGTCAAATAATAAATCAGTCATCCACAAGAAAACATAAAATGCAGCTACTGCATCAGCCAGAACCTCATAACCACTTAGAATCAGCAGAGCTACTTTTCCCATTACTTCCAATTATACACAAAGTATTGTGGTAAGGTTTATACCATCATTCTCTTTGTTTAGATTAAATGGTGTGCATTCTTAACAACTGGTTGGTTTTGCAATCAGTGACATGTTTTCTTCGTGGTTATAATCTTTGAAGGGCCCTAATGACAATCCCTGTACATCACACATGCTATTTTACTTATGTTTTTGGATCAAAATTAAAGCACTTCTCTGACAGCCAAGGCTGTGACTGGAAGCGAAGAGAAGTCATTGTTTTCAAAAGAAAAAAGGTTTCACGGTTTTCATACAGTTGAACACGGTCTTGTATAATATCATAGGTTTGTCCAATAAACCTCAGATGTTCCTTACAATGCTACCTTATGTTTCTATTGTACAGCTATGTAGTGATAATATCGGTGTGTGCTTGTCCCCTCCCAGACTACTCAGTGGTTGGAGATCCTGCAGAGGCTGTGCTTGATTGAAGACCTCCATGTTCAGCATCGTGGGGTTGTTATAGTCCACAACCTCATCTGCGCAGACAAGGAACTAGCTAAGAAGCTGCTGGAGTCCGAGATGCTGGAGATTCTGACAGTCATCGGCAAGCAGCAGGACAACCCCAAGAATCAGCACATTATCGATATAGCCCGGGTCACGCTGGTCAAATGCTTAGATTATGGGCTGATCAAGCCTTTCTCCTGAGTACTGCACAGTAACTACTGCTACTGTTATCGCATCTCATACATCAACAATACACCACAAGTCCATTACCCCTCATATAACCCTGTGACAGCCCCACTCTATCTGTAGGGAAGTAACAATTTGAATGTTGTTAAAATTATTTGGCCTTAAAGATGTAATGTTATTTGCAAATATACTTACTGGAGGTAAGCAGCTTATAGATCCAAACTGGTTTGTTCAATTTCTGTTTGTTTAGCATTTATAATGCAAAACTGCATTCAAGCTATGAAACAGTTTGTTAAAATCCTGGATTTGTAGATGCCTTAACATGCACAGTAACAAAGTAATCGCTCACAATAATTCATGTTTTGGAGTATGTAGTAAACTACGCATGCTGTAAACATTTGGGTTACTAGTCTCTCTATTCCCAGTTCTGTTATTAGTGGTTACTATGAAGGCTTAATGAAAAAAATAATAATAATATGCTTCCACCAGATCCTTTTTACTGAATATTACTGTTGCAAACCGAGTCAGAAGCTCAATACTTGTGCCAATATGCTGTGTAATATCTATGTTTAACCTGTTCAGCCAAAAGGTTTATAAAATGACTTTCTGTGACTGTGTTCTTTCATGATGTTTATTTGTTTTCTGGCTGAACTGGTATTGCCCTTACAACTCACTAAGCAATCAACCTCATTAGATATGTTCTACATCCCTGAGAGGGAACATATGACCATATTTATATACATACAGATGTAGCAAGCCTCATTGTTTTTATCACTGGGGCAAGCTGTGGGACAGTGATCTACCCTAGTGCCAGAGGATTATTGCTGGGGGGGGGTCAGATCTGTAAGAATGGCCCCACCCCCCACACAGTGACGTCGCGGCAGCGCTATCTCCAGACCAGCGGCTTTAAGATTTTTCAACCGCGATTCCGGAGACAGTAAGTCCTGCTACATCCACATATAGTCCCATCATTAAAAATACTCCAGAAGACACTTTCCAGCATAACTTATTGTTTATGGGTCGTAAAGGGCCATATGTATACAAAGTGAAAGGGCTATATGGTGTCTTTTGGCAAGGAAGGTATCTTGTGGAGTTGCACTTCTTAGGCCTCGGACATGGTCAAAAAGACCGTGCTGAGGCGCGCTGAGGAGAAACATTATCCCTATCAGCGCGGCTTTAGACGGCCTGCGGAGGCGGTTGGAATTTTACCCGACAGACCAATTTTAGTTTTCTTGCTGAGGGAAGCGCAGGGCTGGTCACATGACTGCCAGAAGCCAATGGCAGTCCGTGACGTCGGCGCGGTGGCGTGCTAGCCCCGCCTCCTGCTCCGCCTCCCGAAAGCCTCCCACCCGGCACACAAGCGCGCTCACTGGTGCTCATGCAGGGACAAGAAAAATCACCTCCTTGAGCAGGAGAGCATGAGCGTCAGCGCTGCCCAGCGCCGCTCCCTGCACCATGTCCCAGGCCTTAGGCATAAGCATGTAGGTTTACATGATATATTTGGACACATTTTCTCCATAAGACAGACACCTTCCTTGGTGAAAAACACTACAGTCCATTTACTTGAATGGGCCATAAAAGGTTATATTTACTAAGCCATTCTGGAAGGTGTATGTAACGTATAAACTACTTTGTAAAATATGGCCCATCATGTAAATTTCCATCTCATTTAATTATGTTTGCTCCTCCCCAAGTCCTTTCTTAGCTTTCTTATCATTTAACAAAATTTCGAAAAGTTGTTTGTAGTTATCATAATTTTTTGGGGAGATGTTTTGGATGCAACATGAAAAGTAGCGCTTGGTAGTATAAGAAATCTAAATTTTGGTACCAATAGTAATCCACTTTCAATTAATTTACAGTATATCCTTATAACTTTTTTGGAGTCACTCATCTTTCATAACAATGTCATTACTCCGCCAACTCAAACTTAACATGTCAAAGGCGGAGCTCCTCATACTTCCTCCCAGGACATACTTGAAAAAGAGAGGTAACACTCAATGTTTTACTTCCTGATCATTTAAAATCAGAGACAAAAAATGAAACATAGACAGAGCCCAGTGCTACATCCATTGACACAAATACACAGTACAGTGCCTATATATATATATATATATATATATATATATATTTATATATATATATAGATAGATATCTGTTGAAAAAAATGGTCTTTTAGTTTAACTCTTTGGCCAAAGTGTCGTAAGCCCATGAGCCCTTCCAAGGCAGACCACATCTCATGGGTCCTAACACTAATATAAATTCTTAATAACCTGTACATTACCAGGAAGAATGATTTATAATAGAACTATGCAACTAATTTTTACACATTTAAGTCTGATTGAAGCTCTTATTAACCTGTACACTACCAGGAAAAGCACTCTGTATTAGATTTGTCGCAATCAAACTGCATGCAAGTTCCCATGAGTGTGGAAGGTGAAATGGAGTGAGCTTTAACCATTTAAAAGTGGGAGGGGTGAGCTTCAAACCTGGGAAGGAGGAGCCACCCTCCAAATCAGCTGGGAACAGCTGAAGAGAATTGCAAAACATACAGAACCCCTATAAGCTCATATTGAACCCCCAAAATAACCACAACGTATATATATATGCATCTAAGTGTCAAAGAGGAGTGCTACTGAGCATGGCAATCAAATTTTGACACAGCGTTTAGTTTACGGTAGTCATTGCAAAACCTTGTTGTACCGTCTGGTTTTGGGACTAAAACTATAGGGCTGTTCCACCCACTTTGGGATTCTTCAATTACACCTAGTTTTAGCATTTTTTTTAACCTCTAAACTTATAGCCTCCCTTTTGGCCTCTGGGATTCGGTACGGTTTAAGGTTAACTCGGACCCCCGGTTCAGAGACTAGGTCATGTTCAATTACTCTAGTTCTACCTGGCTTTGTAGAGAACACTTCTTTGTTTCTTCTCACTAGGTTCTGGACCTCGTTTCTGATGAACGGACAGGGTTTCAGCTATGCTAACCTCTGGGTCAGTTTCTCGATTCTCTGACGGACCTGGGGGTACTAGGGTTAACAAGACCTCTCTATCTTTCCAGGGCTTAAGTAGGTTTACATGGTAGATTTGCTCAGGTTTCCTCCTACCTGGCTGTCTCACCTTGTAATTTACTTCTCCCACTTTTTCTAAGACCTCATATGGCCCATGCCACTTAGCAAGGAATTTACTCTCTACGGTGGGAACCAGAACTAGCACCATGTCGCCTGGATAAAAAATTCTGACCCTAGCACCCTTATTATACGTATTCCTCTGTGCCTCTTGAGTTTTTTCCATGTGTTCCCTCACTATAGGTAGGACTGCAGCCATGCGATCCTGCATCTGGGCAACATGTTCTATTACACTTCTGTATGGGGTAACCTCGTGTTCCCAAGTCTCTTTGGCTATATCTAGTAAGCCCCTTGGGTGTCGGCCATACAATAGTTCAAACGGGGAGAAGCCTGTGGATGATTGGGGAACCACCCTAATGGCAAATAACAGGTAGGGTAACAAACAATCCCAGTTTTTCCCATCCTAATCGATCACCCGGCATAACATGTTCTTTAAGGTTTTATTGAACCGTTCCAGTAAACCATCTGTTTGTGGATGATAGACTGAGGTTCTGAGATGCTTGAGTTTACATAACTTTTTTGTTACTTGTGACATAAATGGTGTTCCCTGGTCAGTTAAGATCTCTTTAGGAATTCCGACCCGGGTAAACAGAACTATTAACTCTTTTGCTATGTTTTTAGCAGAGGTGCTATGTAGGGGAACTGCCTCCGGATATCGGGTGGCATAATCTAATATTACCAATATATGCTGATGTCCCCTAGCAGACTTTATTAGGGGTCCTACTAGATCCATAACAATCCGGTCAAATGGTACATCTATTATGGGAAGGGGTACCAATGGGCTGCGGTACGCCTTGAACGGGGCGGTGATCTGACATACTGGGCATGAGGAGCAATAATTTGTAATTTCTGCCAGAACCCCAGGCCAATAGAAGCTTCGGAGAACCTTTTCTTTTGTCTTTTCCACCCCTAGGTGTCCCCCCAATGGGTGACTATGTGCGAGGTTTATACTACATTACGGAATGTCCGTGGTACCAGCAATTGTTTAGTTATAATGGATTTCCTCCTATCAACCCGATATACTAGTTCATTTTCTACCTCGAATTAGGGGTAGGCAAGTGACCTATCTGGTTGGCCAGAGGTACTATTCTGGTCCCGTATATTCCCCCTTGCTTCCGCTAATGTGGGGTCTTCCCACTGGGCCTTCTTAAAACTCCCAGGACTGACCTCTAGGTCAGCGAAGGTCTTACCCTGTTCTGGGGTGGTAAGCGCCTGTTCAACATCTTGATTTGGGGTATTCCCTACCAAGGTAGCCATGGGAAAGGGAATTTTACAGCACTCTTCCTCTTTCCACTTTTTATTTGGGCCCTCGTCAACCTCTATTTCTGAAAAAGAGAAAGGATTTGTTTCTTCTGTTACTTCTTTATGGTCCGCTATTGAACTCTGGGAGCTATTCTGAGAGGACAACATTTTTAGAAAATGGGGAAAATCGGTCCCTATTAACACATCATGTGCCAGTTTGGGTACTATACCGACTTTGAAATCTAAAGAACCAAACTCTGTTTCAATAAGAATATCAACAGTGGAATATTCGTGATTATCCCCATGTATACAACAAATTGCCACTCTTTGTGAACTGTTTATCTGTTTTTTCCCAATGGGCAACAGGTATTCGGACACTAGTGTAACCATACTCCCAGAGTCAAGAAGTGCCCAAACCCTCTTACCATTTACCTTTACAAATGCCCAGAGATGGTTATTCAAGGGGTCCTCTGGGCTAGGGCCCATATATTGGGACCACAACGAATAAGGTTCAACGCTGTTGCATTGCATTGGTTCAGCATTTAGTGGGCAGACTTTCGCGGTGTGGCCCCTCTCATAACAATTTACACATTTAGGTACAGTCTGTGTCCCAATTAGAGCCCTTTTTCGGCTCCCCATGTTGGCTGTTGCCCTTAGTATGTGAGCCACTGTTGCTGGTGCTGTGTGAAGGCGGTCGTCGCTCTTCAGCCCCCCTTAACCCTGATATCCTTTTACCATCTGGAAGAGTCCTGGAACCTTGGGTAGTGGGATGCTCCATGACTGTGGGTTGCAGGAGCTCTTCTGCTGCATTGTACCTTTCTACGAGGGCCACCAGCTCATCTGCATTGTGGGGGTCACTCTGACTGACCCAACTGCGTAGGGCAGAGGGAAGTTTCCTCAAGAACTGGTCCATGACCAACCGTTCCACGATATGGCTTGCTGAGTTGATCTCGGGTTGTAGCCACTTCCGAGTGAGATGGATGAGGTCATACATCTGGCTTAGGGTGGCTTTATCCAACGTGAAGGACAATGCATGGAACCTTTGGGCGTGAACAGCCGTGGTTACGCCGAGGCGGGCGAGGATCTCGAACTTCAATTTTGCATAGACGTTAGCTGCGGCTGGCTCTAGATCAAAGTAAGCCTTCTGGGGTTCGCCGCTTAAGAAGGGTGCGATTAGACTGGCCCACTCAGCTTCTGGCCAACCCTCTCTCTGTGCTGTGCGTTCAAAAGTGAGAAGATAGGTTTCAACATCATCCGAGGGCCCCATCTTCTGAAGGTAGTGGCTTGCCCTGGTCATTTTCGGGCCTGGGACTGCGTCTGCCAGTGGAGTCTTAATGATAGTCTCTCTCAGGATCTCGAGTTCCTGCTGTAAGCCCTGGGCGAACCGTTGTTGCTCCTCTCTCAGCAAGCGATTTGTCTCTTGCTGGGTTGCATTCGCCTCTTGCAGGGCTGTTAGCAGCTGTTGCTGGGTTGCATACGCCTCTTGCAGGGCTGCATTTGTCTGTTGCTGGTTTGCATTCGCGCTTAGCAAGGCTGCATTCGCCTGTTGCTGGGTTTCATTCGTCTCTTTCTGGGCAGCGACATTGCGTACCAACGCACTCACCACGTCATCCATCTTGTTCGGGGGGAAGAAAAAGAGAGAAAAAAAACCTCTTTTTTTTTTTTAAGTTCTTTTACCCGCAGACCTTTTAGTGTTCTGCCCGCATTCTCCACCATATTTGACAAACGGCTTACTCCGGGGCTCCGACGTCTGTCCAGGACTTCTAGAACACAGTCTTTTAGGGTAGGTTAAATGACGAGGCGTAACGTGCTGTTCCTTTAAACAGGCTACTGCCTGGTTTATTCAGTCCCAGGCACTGAGACTGCCACACTGCATACAAAAGAAACACAAGCAAAACAAAAGCCTGCTCACCTGAGCAATAACTTAACTGAGGTTTACCCTGACTGGGATTGGGGCGGCTTATCCGCATCCAACAAACAAAAATAAGGAACTTTGCAATTTGATAAAGGTACAAAATGATTCAACCTGTTTGGGGAGAGCCTTTTCCCCTCTCTGCTTCCAGCAGCCTTCCTGCCTTACAGTCTCTTGGGGAGAGGGACCAGGAAATCAGCCTTACATATCTGATTTCCACCTAGCAGGACAGGTGACAGAAATCAGGCAGCAGACAAACTCTGGTCTGGATCCCTCACCCCTCAGTTCCAGCACTTGACAAAATGTGGGATGGAGTGCATGCATTCTAAGGCTGCACTTTCCAGCCTAAACAGGATAGAAGCTGTTCAGTATCCTGGGAGCCTTATATATGGAATTTATTACCATCCCCTGGTTTCTGTCACACAGCATATTGAGTGGTAGAGGGTATCAAGTTTGCCAAGGTGATTTTGGGGTGCCGTGCGACATACTACGTCCCCATAGTCTATAATTGGCATCAGCATCTGTTGTGTGATGCGCTTTCTGACCAGCAGACTTAGGGAGGATTTGTTCCTACTGTGTAGAACGCATATTCCTCCACCCCCAATCGCAGATAGAGTGCATGTAAGGGGAATCTATATGTATGTTACCAGGTGTGTGGTGCTTTTACCTGTCAGGTTCACAGGAGGCCTGAACCTCCGCCAGTGAGAGCCTGGGATGTATCCTCTGGAACGATCTTACATAACAGCGCCGCCACCTGTGTAGGATTCTATGGGTAGAATGTCCCCTACACAAGACCCACATATATTAACCACATACACCAAAAGGTATATATAACACAGGTTTACTATATGGGCAGATAACACAATACACATACATCAACAATATGACATCAACAGTAAACTTCAGTGTCACCCTGTAACATTACTAAGCACAACTATCCTCCACCTCGCAGGACCTTAACCTCACACTGTATTCCCAAAGTCCTTGTACCTAAAAGTCTCACAACCCCACCCATGTGTGGAACAGCGCTGCCCACTAAGATGAAGTGTAAGTTGGTACACTTGGTGATTTGGATAGTACCTGCCCGGTGCTCCTGCACCCGGGTACTGCAGAACAATGGAAGAGGACCCATCTGTGCCAAGCGCCGAAGCCTCTGCGATGGCGTCCTCCTGGTGGATGGTCTCCTTCTGAGGAAGCTCACCGCTCAGACTGTCTCTGTCTCTGCAGAGAATGATTCCCTGCACACTGACCCTTCTTGTCAGAGCACACAGCACTGCAGCTGTGTTCCTGACTAAACTCACACTCTGCTAAGGGCAGGGTCCCTACCTAAGGGGCCGTCTCTACAGTAGCACAATCTGAAGGGGAGTTGGGCCTAGTTGGGGCCTAGGGGGTAACCTGGCCTAGTGTAAGAAGCCACTTGCTCCCTACACACACTACTTCCCCCTACCGTATCCCAGCACCAACTGACTCGCATGGTCTGTGCACAACAATGTATTTTTCTCCAGCAGGAGAAGCTGCAAGCCCTACTGGCTGTCTGGCTGCATGTGACAGAGATCATAGGGCAGTCCCCAGAGGCTGCTGGGTGTTGTTGTTCCCCATAGAGCTTTCTATCATTGGGGCCGCATGCGCGATCTGCACTGCGCATGCGCGAGTCTGTAATGGCCGACGCCGCTGCTAGCTGCACATGCACGACCTTGATGAACCCCTGCGCTACGGTGCGCCATCTCTGCAAACCCTTCCTTTCTGTAATGGCCGCCGCATCGCGTCTGCACGGACATAACAAAGATGGCAGCGCCCTGCCTCCGACGCCACAGGGAGACCCCGGCGATGCACTCGCAGCATCTCCTACCGGAGCGAGGGTGAGTGAAAAAGAAAGGGGGAACTGGGGAGCCAAAGGGATCCTGGCTACATGTATATAGTACACCTTGTTTGGCATAGGTTTTGGATGTCAGGGTATCAATGTGCGGATGGCGCTATACAAAGATATACATACATAACTTCGTTTAATGTACCACACCTGTCAGCTTCATTTGTGCAGAGGCTTTTGCTGACTCACATATTACAACTCACCAATTGCATATTTGAATAAAGAGTATTCATCTCCATATATGTGCCTGAGAGCGTGAAGGGGTTAAGTCCCTCACTCTGCCAGGAACAGGAAACAACACTATCGGTCAGGTCTCCTATGGTGTTTTAAGTCCACTCCTGATTACAGGTTTAAAAGGTAAGCAACTACTCCTGTCAGTTCTCCAGAACTTGTAAGAAGACAGGTTCACGTTCCCAGAAAGACTGACTGGAGACAGCTGGAAAACAGGACTTGACAATCTGCAACAGAAGCCTGCTAGGGAAGCAGGGCTTCAAAATCCTAGAAACACTGCCATGAGACAGCTGGGACTCTTACCTGCTACCACAGATAAGGACATTTGCTGATTCTGGCTATATTCATATTCTATTTATTATTTTACTTTTTTACTCCACTTTATAAAGATAGTGCATCCGGATTTACCAGTCTGGGAAATAAAGGACATTTTGTGTTTGAATACATAGTGTGGAGTAGTTACCAACCCGACCCAGAGGTTACCCCGTTACAGTGCCCTTGAAAAATATCTAACATATATTTTGAGTACATTCATATACAGTTAAGTAACATCCAGCCTTCCTAAACCAGAAGGGGCATATTGCCTAATGTGGTGCTAAACCATAAGATGGTAATATGGCCCTTTCACTTATGGCTTAGTAAATGCTTCGTTAATAGGGGCCTCAGTGTTCCCTGGGTCCAAACCCCCAAAACTTGTGTGATTTAATTCTAAATGTGAGAACATGCATTATAGAATGGTCTGTAAATATTAATGTATGAAGCTATAGATGTAGCCCAACATATTTCCCTTTACCACAGCTGAATGTGGTCACACTCCCCAGCAAACCTGCACACCAAATTAATCAAGTTTGGGCAAATACAGTAGGTTTCTTTGCTGCAGTCCTAGAGGAAATAAGTCAGGCTACATCTGTATTATTATTGCGAACCTCTTATCTCTCTGATTCCAATACTTTACTGCACATGCTATTTGTATTTTCAAAAAGGTCACATTAAAAACAGGAGTACAAAATAAGTAATACTTTCTATATTTCAAATCATTTAACCAGGTAAAATGAACAACCACTTATTGCAAAGCAAGAATATTTATTTATTGGAAAGAAGCAATACAGCATGGCTATCAATGATGGTTTTACAAAGACATGTCAAAGGGCACATTACTTGCAGGCTAAGTTTTCTAATTAAGCAATAGATCATTTTGTATCTTCAGCACATAGGAGCAAAAAGTAGTGTAGAAAAATTAGTACATGCAGAAAAATCCCTATTCCCTTTTGCCAACGCAAAAGAACATAACATCTGTCTATATTTTTAAACATTGAGATGTTTCAAATCACATCTTTATAAGATGAAAAAGGATACAGTTTAAACAGACTAATAATCATGGTAAATGATTTACATTGATATTTTAGTTTTGATTGCTTCATTAAGGATCATTTATCCATTTTTCTAATTAGTGTATATAAATGTAGTTTATTATATAACTGAATTCTCATAATGCATATCTAATGGATACTAAAAAGAGGCCTGAGTATTTACAAGTACTAATTTAAGTGTTGGTGTCAAGTATGAGTGGTTATTTAGAAGAGTTAGAACTACTGTGGCGCCGACGAGTATTCTAAAACAAATCTGGGGCAATCACCAACAAGATCCAGGTACATGCTGCAACATTTCAGTGACATTTCTGCACAGACTAATGGCCCATCGGATTAACAGTGGGGGTCACTGGCAGTCCCATTCAAACTGAATGGGACTGCCAGGAACCCCTACTGTGTTAATCCGATGGGCCATTAGTCTCTGCAGAAATGTCACTGAAATGTTGCAGCATGTACCTGGATCTCGTTGGTGATAGCCCCAGATTTTCCAAGGCAAGTTTTAGAATACTCGTCGGCGCACCTGTACTTGCAGTGTTTTAGAGATGTTAATATTTTCAACATACAGAATGTAAAACAACTGCGTGCATAGTTCAATAACCATTACTTGTTTTGTGGCATCTCCAAAACCAGAGGTGACTTTAAAAAATATTCTTTTGTACATAGCATGCTTTTCAAACAGTATATCTTTATCGAGCAACTGCAAAGGATGCATACAAATGAAGTTTATTTTGAGCATAGTAATTGGATTCCATTGTTATATTATACATGGATATACAGTAACGTTGTGTAATTATATTTATTTAGACCTCATAGGCATACGACTGGTAATTTTATTCTGCTAACAGCATTATTGAAATGACTAGCTCAGAATGGCAGATTCATACAGACCAAGTAAAATAGCAGTTAATGTGCAAGTCTTGAATATGGAAGCTGGTGAATTCCAGTCACTAACACTCTGGTTGACCGTGTACAAGTCACATCATTAGCTTAGAAGATCTACAAGACAGGAAATATATATATATATATATATATATATATATATATATATATATATATATATATATATATATATAATGGTGGCACTTAACAAAATTTTAAAAAGGAAGGAGGAACTAAAAAAAAAAAAAAAAGTATTGGTCATTTAAAAAAAATAATGTTGTTTATAGATGCCATATACTAGGACACCACTCCTGAAGTGAATGAGAACAGTCCGAATTCGGACATTAAAGACATTTTTTTCTATATTCCATTTCTTTCTTTTAGATATGGGTACTTTTATCATGCAGTGCGGGATTGCAAGGATCAGTATACAGTTGCTGTATGGACAATAAACACCAATTGCATTAAGCAATCTAAAGTGGCTATTATTTGATTGGACGCTTTTCATACAGTACATGAAGTTTTGTGTAAGCTCTTGATACTGCACAGAGCAGAATATTAGAAGTAACTTCACTTTGTAATGGTACAGGATTAATTGCAAATACAATGCTTCGTTCAAGCCCACTAAAACAACGAATACTATCAAGTACAAAAACATCTTCCCGGACTGACCATGCCTCCACGCAAGGAGGTAATCTATATTTGCTCATTGCAGTGCTCAGCATTTCCTTGTAGGCCTCGACGTCATTATGTGTGTTGCATAAAATAGCGATGTGTTTAGCCATATAGCCGTGTTTCAAGTAATGGTTGCATGTTTGTGCCACGTATTCCGCAACTTCTTTCTTTTCTAGGCTGTTTTTTTCTTCATAAAAGCCTTTTACTTGGTGAGTACATTTAGAGTCCTTTAATAACCTCCTTAAAAAGATTGATTGTTGAGTATTACTGGAAGCTATCTCATTCATAGGTTGCATCATGACATTATAAATATCTGTAGCATTGCGAACCACTGTTGTCAGAAATTCCTTGTTTTGCTGCTGCAGTGGTGGGAGGCCGGATTCATACGGGTGACTTGACTGGAAATAATCCAGGAAAATCCAAAACACACCAGTCTCCTGACAAATGCGTTTTGCCTTCTGGTACCAATCAGACTTTTCAGTACGAAAATTTTGCGCTTCATCAACTATAATATGCTTAATATCTTCAACATGAAAAAAATTCTCCATAAATGTACTTCGTGTTACAGCCAAGCAAATCTTTTTGTTCCTAAAAAAGAAGCAAGTACATTTGTTTAAATGTTAGAAAATGATTGCAATGCTTAGTATTAGGAAATCATTATTATTTAAACCCAGCATATGATGTAGTGCTTACAGTATCCACAAATTGGCACTACAGTATAGCCCTTTATTGAAGTATCTCAATGTTAAGGACCCATAATGGGATTTGAGGATACAAAAAAAATTAGAATATGTTTTGGCAACAAAAGTTTCTGTTTTTCAAGTTCTGCTATTTTATAAAAATATTAAATAATCTATTCCATAACCAAGATTAAAAAGTTAACACCCAAAGCTCAACTATTAATGATTAATGATGAATTAAATCACATTATAAAAGAGTTTTGCTGTTGCATAAATATTATGGTTATAAGGAAGGTTTTAATCACTGAAAAGCAAATAAGATATTTCTGGAAGATATGTGCACAATAATTTTGTTATACTGTATATTTTAAAATACTAATGTATACAATTGTTGCTCATGTTAGAGCAAATGCTTAAAGCTGCAGTTCAGTCAATATCCTGCATGTGTGTTTTTTGTAATAAATCAGTTCTGTAGTAAGAAAAAATACTTTTAGCATTTTCTGTTTTTTAAAAAACAACTTTGAAAGACCAATTTTCTTGTATTCTATTTTAACAACCATTTGCTAAGGCACTGCCCCTTCATGTCCTGTCACAAGCCCTGGCACACCCCTTTGTCAGCCCTGCCCTCCCTCTAGCACATGTCAGTGCAGTAGTGCTCATGAATATTCATGAGCTTCCATTGAGAGAAAGAAGCAGAAGAAAAACAGATCCCTTCACTAATGATGTCACCAAATTTTGCCGATCAATACATGGAGAACGAATTGACCGGCAGCTATACAGTTCTTTAGGTAATTAGAGATTGCACACATGAAACTATTGAAGTAAAAAAATAAATTAAAAAAAAAAAAAAAAGACTGAACTGCAGCTTTAAAGACAAAATCAGAAAACACATGCATTCCAAAATGTTAGGATTTAGGCATTACGATTATTGCATTTTCTACAAACAGATGATATGCTAACCAGGGCCGGCGAGGCCGAGTGCAGATTGAGTTTGGTGGGGCTTCTTACCTTGTCTGGAGCAGGCCTCTCCTCCTGCTACTATGTGTCTCCTTGACGGCACATGATGCGTGGGGCCTCTTTCCGCCCTCTCGCCATGTGACGTCACATTGTCACATGGTAGCAGGAGGACATGCCGGCACTTACTGAAGCCTCGCTCTCTCCCCCGGCAATTAAATGTGGTGTCAAACTGTGATTACGGAAGTTGGGCGGGGAATACGGTGGGCCTCTGTAAGTGCAAGTCTCGGTGGAGTCGCACTGAATGCACTGCCATTAAGCCAGCCCACCCTTGTATTAACTAGTGCACTTTTTAAGTCTCCTAAAACGTCAGGACTAAGTAAAGCACAATTCTTGGCTATAAACAGGAACTGACTGGTTATATGGACAATTCTACGTCAAAAGCTGGCAAAATGCCATAGTATAGTCCACTTTACACAGTAACAAAGAACAAAAATTGAACTTAATTAACTAGAACATGCTGACTAGATTAACTATGGAAAGATTGCATTTAAAAAAAAAAAAACGAGATTGCATTACAGCCTTGTACACATTTTTACTGAGCAGCTGGTAGTGTTTTCCCCTTGGCAGAGGGTACACACACACACACACACACACACACACACACACACACACCCTCCAACTGCACCATTTAGCAGGCACTGTACCTGTTGTATGTCCTGTACCTAATATATTCAGCTGTACCTATACTACCTATTCGTCAGTGGCTGAAGCTTTATCAAATTGTAGTTGCTGGGAGATTACGTATCTGCTAAGGATCAGCTGGTTGGGAGAGGGGAGGAGATTTAATACCACTTCAATGAGATTAGTTGCTGTAAAATGTGATTTGCGCCATTCATGACATTAGCGATTTTGCCAACCAAGCTTCCCCTGGTTGGCAAACCAGGCAGTCATTATGAAGGCCTTTGATATAACGCTACAGCGCAAAACGTGTAGGCGGGCTATATGCTTCCGCTTTTTAATGTGACCAAATAAATTAATCTTTTATGGTGCGTACTTATCTTAATTTTTTTCAAAAGCAATTCATCTGTAGTGCGACGTTTTTTCCTACATTACCATTTGCAGCTACTCCAAACAGATTGCACACTCAATACCCTAGGACGCATGGGATCGAAGTTTGGACGCTGCATTACTTAAGAGAGTCCTTCTGTTATTATACAGCACGACTCATTCCCCCAGATGGTTATATGAAAACCTACTCAAGCCTTATATATTGAAGCTATGGATACCGTAATGGTACTTGTTGCTGAAATATATATATGCTCTATGCCTATCACTAGTTCTGAGCACCACACATGTTTCTGGATTCTAGACTTATTTACAGTATGAGTTTTGGGGTTGGCCATTGGGCCGTGGATGGTTTTTTAATGTTATTTTTGGCCATTAACCGTGTAACATACAAGGGCTATGTAATCATTTAGTTAATGCTTCCCTTGTGAGCACATGTGCCTACCTAGGCTCTGCTTAAGAGGGCTTAGGTAGCCCAACTCAATGGTTTCTTTAATTATGTATATACCTAGTTATCGTGTGTGTGTGTGCGTGTATATATATATTTAAGTAATAATCCCAGAAGGACAGGGCATTACTGGCTAATAATGCCCTGGCTGGAAGAGTTGAAGGCCCGAGGCGAAGCCGAGGGACTTTAACCCAGCCAGGGCAATATTGGCCAGTAATGCCCTGTTCTGAGGGGATTATTACTATTATAGGCTAAATGTAGACTTATTTCATAAATAATAGACACTTTTTTATAGTTAAATAGATTTTTTAATTAAAATAAAATGGTAAATACATGAAACCACCTCTATATACTCTTACACTGCAGATATCTATATCCACACACTGCCGCCCCCTCTGTGTACACACACACAGTAGCTCAACACACACAAACTGCTGCTACACACACACAACACAGCACCTCTACACACAGCCAGGGCCGCCAACAGAAATCATGGGGCCCGGGACAAATGAAAGGAGCAGGCCCCCCCATAGCGTACCCCCCCCCCCGAACCCATAGCGCACCTACCACGAAAAAATATCTTTTAGCGTGCAACTTTTACTTAACTGTTTTCTTATTGTGATACAGAAAAAAATGTTACAATGCAACCTATTTATTTTTATATTTTCAACAAAAGACGTGACTGCCTGCCTGGGTGGCTGACTGACGGTGGGTGGGTGAATGACGTGGGTGGGTGATTGACGGTGGGTGGGTGAATGACAGTGGGTGTGTGGGTGAATGACGGTGTGTGTGGACGGTTTGAATGACAGTTCGGTGAATGACGGTGGGTGGATGAATGAGGGTGGGTGGATAAATGAGGGTGGGTGGGTGGGTGAATGACAGTGGGTGGGTGGGTGAATGACAGTGGGTGGGTGGGTGAATGACAGTGGGTGGGTGGGTGAGTGACAGTGGGTGGGTGGGAGAATGACGGTCGGTGGGTGGGTGAATGACGGTGGGTGGGTGAATGACAGTGGGTTGGTGGATGACAGTGGGTGGGTGGATGACAGTGGGTGGGTGGATGACAGTGGGTGGGTGGATGACAGTGGGTGGGAGACACTGACTGGGTGGGTGGGAGACTGACTTTGACAGGGACTGGGTGGGAGACAGTGACTGGGTGAGTGGGAGACAGTGACTGGGTGGGTGACAGTGACTGGGACCAGTGAAGACAGTCGCTACCAGAGGGTTCGAGCAGGGAGTTGCAACATTTAATTTAATTCATCACGCCACTTGGCATTATTATATATATTTCTTCACTTATACAACAAATCCAATCTCAGGTGTGAAAGTGATTTATCACTTTCTAGTTAGTAACCACTCACAGTGTTTAGCGCCTCATATTGCACCATCACTCTGTCAAAAAAGACAGAGCCGACATGTTCCATGCCCACACACTTTATCTAGGCTCCCTGAATATGCTTCTCCACTTTGAGCATTTAAATATCCCACGAATGCGGAAATAACCAGGATTCGCGTCATGTGACGCAACGTGCCCATCACAATTGCGTCAACACGTAGGATACTAATCACAAACAAACTAAAAAAATTTGAATAAACTTTACTCACATTCTGTACAAACATTTATTCAAAAGACAGTCTAAAAGAGACACAGTCTGAAACAAATGTATACAGAGGAAAAATTGGCACATCAGATTCTCATCATAGGAATAAGATACAGATAAACTATAATGTTTCATACCTCAGTGTCAAATCCTCAATAAACATAAATTGCTGGACTATCTTCTACACCCAACTGAGTGTGGAAGCAAACCCTGGGTAAGCCTTCAATGTGGTACTCAGCCAGCTAGGAATCCCCTGTGTGCCGTTTTAATGGGTATACACGGATTTGTGTTTTTGTGTTGTGCTTCCTGGCTCAAGCTGGAATAAAAATTATTTATTTAACTGCTTTGTCCTGTTTGGTGTCTTAATCCCTGGGTTAAGTTCTGGTCTTCAGCGACAGCGGCTATCACATTCACTGAACTCGTGGCTTCAGTAAAAGTAAACCAGACAACATTTGTTAATTTACCAGCCACTCCCAGAAAGTGGGAACCTCTCAGTACATTTTTAACAGGACCCACCTTTTTTCTAAGGTTTAAAAAAATATGATTCTGGGCTTGCCAGCAGCATCAAATGACGCTTCCGGGGTCACGCGACGTCAGGTCACATGACCCCACTGCGTCATTTGACCCTGTGTTGCCATGGAGACGGGTCTAAATCCCGGTACGTTTTAGTTGCAGAGGCTTCATGCGATCCCTGGAATTTAATGTAAATGCCTTGGGAAGGAGCGCGGGACCTCTGCAACTGCCCGTGCCCCCCAGACAAATCTCCCGCCCCCCCTGGGAGGCGTGCCCCCCAGTTTGCGCACTGCTGGTCTAGGTACCTTGAACTATTATATGTAACTCCAACTTGTGAGGACAAGTTGATACAGTTCTTTTCCTTTGCCCCATTCACTTCTCAAGGCATCTTTGGATTTTTAGCTCTGCTTTTGTCATCCAAACTTGGAAACATGCTGTCACTCAGGCAACTTACTGTGTAGAAAAGGAATATGCAACTTGTCTTCCAAATTTTACACATGTAGGGAAAGTTACACCATTATACTTGTAATGAATATTAACATGAAGAAAACATGAGGTTTCCAAAGTTGGAAAAATTATTAAACAAATCAAGAACCCTTTTGTTGGCTAACCAAAAGGTGTAGGAGAAAGTCAACAGAAAAAAATCTAAGTGCAGGTGTCTTGATTATTAATATGTGAATATTGAGAGCCTTGGCTCCTATACATTGCCTACTCACGTGCACTTAGAATTATTTTTTTAATTTTCTGTCGACTTTCTCCTTTGACTTTCTGTCGACTAATTTTCTGATGCTTCCCCTGGATTTCGAAGAACACTTCAGCCTTTTGGGATCAGCAAAGACAGTCCCAACCAGAGGTTTTGAACAGGGACTTTACATTTTTTCCCACAAAATTGTCACTTTTTTGCACAACTATATTGGCACTTTATTTGTTGTTCACATAGTGTTTAGTATTATCACTTTACTTCACTATTCCACCTGTAACACTTAATATATACTGTGGGAGCGCCTAATTGATCACTATTTGCTGAAATATAACCAAAAGGTTTGACATCAAATGAATAGATACAGTAGTTCTCCCTGGCCAATATCTACTAAATAGTGAACAAAAAATTATAAACAATTATACATCATTCACCAGTGACACTTACCCGACATATTCTTTTAAAGGCCGATTTTCACAGATGTAGAGAATATTTTCTGAGGTGCAATCAAACTCATTTTTTATTTTTTCCATGATCATTAGGGCAATAGAAGTCTTCCCTGATCCTGGCAGGCCGTGAACAAATAAATGATTGGATTTATGTAGACACTTTGACAGAAGATTATATTGCTCGATGGTGAGTAGGCTAAAAAACTCAATCCCTATTTGGTCACTAACCAGTGATTTAAAACTGAGCATGATTATCAAAAGTGACCGCAGTAATTCTTGCACACTCCCAATGCTATCGAGCTTGTAGCTAGCAGGATAGACGACATCAGGCCAATTGATGTCAGGGTTGGCATTCTCTGACTGCAATAACAGAGGTTTAGGCAGAACACATAATCGGCCAGAGTAACCTCCAATATTAACAAGCTTTTGTTTGATTGCATATGCAGTTGATCTTAAATAACTAAAATCTTCCTGGGAGGTCTCTGTTTTAAGCAACGTGTACAACGTTGGGTAACTGCCTGTTGCAATTAATAAAGCATCACACACAACATTCTGATGGCATTTCTGTCCAACATCTACGGCCAAGCTTCTTGAGAGTATCAGCACTCCTCCTGTTTTAGGGAGCAGTTTCTCCATTAGGTCCTTAAGGTCTGGAATCTCTCTGCAAAGTTCATTGTAGAGTCCTTCTGGTTTTATTCTTATTTGATCTTCTACAACTGTATGTTATAAATAAACAAAAACATACAAAAAAAAGTACTTTAGAGAACGAGGACCTCAGAATATGAGAATCATTGGTAACACTATTCAAATAAATTATGTTACTATCAGACTAAACTTTGCAATTTAGTCTGTGATTTTTCACTAAAGCTTGACGTCACTATGGAGGAAAAGGAAATTATGCATTTCTGTGGACAACTACATTTGATCATATCTTGATCTATTTTGGCAACTTCTCCCATCATAAACCGGCTTCTTATTTTGATTGGATAGAAATACACAATATAACTGCCATATAACTTTACCACTTCAATAAAATGAATATGAAAAATGTAAACAAATTAATTACATTTAAAAAATAAACGCATAAAAGGTTTGGGGATTAAAATACTAGACATTTTCACAGCTTTTAAAAAGCTGTTTACTGGAAAAAACAATCTAGAAAATCCGTGAGCTGCTCATTTAATGCATACCAGATATTGCATTTCCTTGGTGCTAGAGAACAGGCCTTGTGTTCAAAACATGTTGCACTGGATGACATTTTAGGAGTTAAAACCCAGTTGCTTTGTATTTGTGATGAAGTGATTAATGAAATATTACATAGAATAATCTTACCTAGTCTATTTTGTGCCTTATGGCAAATGTAATTTGCTGTGGAGAAGAAAATGTAGCTAGGACTATGGGCATAGCAATAATCACATCATTAAAAAAAAAAATGTACGTTCTGTCATTTTTTATTGTTACTGAACATAAATATTTATAATGTACAGTATAAAGCTAAAATACTTGAAAATCCCAGTTAATAAAAGGTCTGTTATCTTATTGTATTAAAAAGCATGAACCATACCACCAAATAGATTTCTTTGCACCTCCTGTAAGCTTTCCTGTCCTTTCTTCGAGTACACAGGTTTAGTTAGAGGGGGTCCATAGCGAGGGTTTAGCTCTGGATTAAACTGTGAAATCAGATCTGTTATTCCTAAACATGGGATAAAAGAAAAAATCCACACATTTAAAATTAGGGTCAACCTAACGATGTAGAGTTTCAAGAATTAAGGATCCTTTCAGAAAATGTATACATCTATAGATAAACCAAGTGCTTATATTTTGTCCGGTGTTTCTTATTCCATGTAATGTTGATCAAAAAGGAATTCTCAGACACATTACACTTTATCTATGAATATCCGCTCTTTACTGTAACACTACTGCCAAAACTGTAATGCATGCCCTTATCCTCTCCCGTCTGGATTATTGCAACATACTGCTAACAGGCCTCCCTGCCTCACAACTTTCTCCTTAATAATTTATCCAAAATTCTGCTGCTAGAATAATTTCACTTTCTCCCAAAACAATCTCTGCTCATCTCTTCCTTAAATCCCGCTCCTGTCTTCCCATCAAATTTCAGATCATCTACAAAGTTATCCTTCTTACCTTCAAGGTTACCCCCTCATCTGTTCCTCCCTACATATCGGCTCTGATCTCTCACTATGCCCCTGCTCGTCTCCTGCGTTCTATCCCCAACTGTCTCCTTTCCACCTATACTGCTCTCTCACCTTAGACCGTTTCCCCTCATTGCCCCAAGCTCCTCACACTAGGTATACGCAAAGCACCTTCTCTCCCCACCTTTAAGACTAACCTTAAAACTCACCTCTTAAATTAAGCATTTCATTAGCCTAGACTCATGGCTACTGTAACACACCCAGTCACTCCTACCAATGACTGCCATCTGCTGCACTTTTTATCTCACCTGGTGTCTCTGTAAATTTCCCATCATACCACTTAGATTGTAAACTCTCTGGGGCAGGGATTTTCTTTCCTATTATCTGATTAGTTGCAGTTATTGTGTTATAATTCCCTGTACTGTATTGTCTCTCTTGTAAAGCACTAAGGTTTCGTCCCCGGCGGCTGCGTCCATGACGGCATGTGCGCCGCACACAATGTACAGCCCTCTATGGGGCAGTCGGCGTGTGTACACAAAGTGTGATGGTGCGCCTGCTGGAAGGGAACACAAGAATGTTGTCTTTCCGTGCGACGACGCGGTCACCTGGTTGACTGGCAACCAATGGTAGTGCAGATATCCCTGAGAACTTTTTCATGACCACAGCCCCCCTCCACCCCCACCCCCATGCATCCCATCGCTACCCCTAGACCACAGCTTTTACTGGTGCACGCGCCGCTAGGCGCTCTGACGCACATGTGCACGCAGTGACTGGGGCAGCAGCCCAAGTACAGCTGTGGGCTGTATATATAAAGATATACATACATATGCATCGCATTATACAAGGTCTATAGCACTATTATAACCAATGATCAGGTAATTTATTTTTGTACAAACTTATGAATGTTTCATATTTATGGAGTTTTAGTTAGCTCATCCTTTTTTCACAGCAGACATCTAGTAACGTGCAATTTGGGGGGAAAGTAACTATGCCAGCCTTGCAGATAGTCAGTCGCCCACCTGGGGAAAGTGGCAATTTATGCTGGGCGAGCAGTGGTGGCGGCTGCTTAAGGCTCAATTTCTTCCTCCCCTCTGATAGCTGCCACGCAGGCTGCGCGCTCAGGTGAGCTGGCATCATTTGGCCTGCTGCTTTTCCTGGTTGCGTGCCCACATCTGGCTTTTGGGCTGCTTCACATAGTTAGTTGTGCACGTGATCAACAGCCGTAGGACGGCAAGGAGGGGTCAGCTGGCATTTTTTTTTTAAATAGTTGGCTGATTTATATATATATTTTTACTTATCTGCAAGGCTGCTCAATATTTATAAAATTCTGCGGATACATAAATTATGACAATACATATACCCCCTGCTCTCCCCCCCCGCTCCCCTTCCCCCCCCCCTCCCCTTCCCCCCCCTGCTCCCTTTCCCCCCCCCCTGCTCCCTTTCCCCCCCCCCTGCTCCCTTTCCCCCCCCCTGCTCCCTTTCCCCCCCCCCTGCTCCCCTTTCCTTTCCCCCACCTCCTCCCCTTTCCCCACCTCCTCCCCTTTCCTCCCCCCCCCTCCTCCTCCCCTTTCCTTTCCCCCCCTCCTCCCCTTTCCTTCCCCCCCCTCCTCCCCTTTCCCCCCCTCCTCCTCCCCTTTCCCCCCCTCCTCCTCCCCTTTCCCCCCCTCCTCCTCCCCTTTCCCCCCCTCCTCCTCCCCTTTCCCCCCCTCCTCCCCTTTCCTTCCCCCCCTCCTCCCCTTTCCTTCCCCCCCCTCCTCCCCTTTCCTTCCCCCCTCCTGCACGCACTCAACAGACACCCGCCACACTCGACACATACCTGCCGCCACACACACCTGCTGACTCCCGCCCCTACGCACCGACATCACTGACCCACCGCCTCACACCCTAGCAGGACCCCCACTCACAACCCACGCGCCACCTTCCCCCCCTCCTCCCCCTTCCTTCCCCCCCTCCTCCCCTTTCCTTCCCCCCCTCCTCCCCTTTCCTTCCCCCCCCTCCTCCCCTTTCCTTCCCCCCCCCCTCCCCTTTCCTTCCCCCCCCTCCTCCCCTTTCCTTCCCCCCCCTCCTCCCCTTTCCTTCCCCCCCCTCCTCCCCTTTCCTTCCCCCCCCTCTCCTTCCCCCCCCCCTCTCCTTCCCCCCCCCTCCTCCCCTTTCCCCCCCCCCCCTCCTCCCCTTTCCCCCCCTCCTCCTCCCCTTTCCCCCCCTCCTCCTCCCCTTTCCCCCCCTCCTCCTCCCCTTTCCCCCCCTCCTCCTCCCCTTTCCTTCCCCCCCCTCCTCCCCTTTCCCTCCCCCCTCCTGCACGCACTCAACAGACACCCGCCACACACCTGCCGCCACACACACCTGCTGACTCCCGCCCCTACGCACCGACATCACTGACCCACCGCCTCACACCCTAGCAGGACCCCCACTCACAACCCACGCGCCACCTGCCGCCTCACACCCTAGCAGGACCCCCACTCACAACCCACGCGCCACCTCACACCCTAGCAGGACACATGCCTCACATTTTTACATCTCTTATGTCACCAAAATTTACATTGTACTGTAGTGTGTTTACAATAAACCATTTTTAAACATCGTATTACATTTTATTCCATCTTTCTTTTCAACATTATTATCCAACCTTTACAACAAATATTGTTCCACGATTTATAAATAATACTACCTATTACGCATTTACATCCCGGGCATCGCTGGGTCTCTCAGCTAGTACTGTATATGGAACAGATGACACTGATACAATTGGGTAAAAAAACAACAACAATTTGACTACTAGAAATTAAAGTATAATTTTAAGTCTTTCGAAATATATAATAGTACTTTACAATCCTCTTGCTGCCCTCCTATTAGAAAAAAAAATTCTGATCTAGTCCCTTTGTAAAATCATTTACAAAATACTGAAGCTTGTTATTGGGGTGAATAAGGTAATGTAAAGGTAATTTGTATATACTACATCATCCCTTGTCGGTCTACTCTAGATGAATGCCTCCCCAATTATCTTCCAGATACTGCGGTTGCAAGCAAATTTTACAAATAAGCGCTAATCTGTGGTGCAGTACAGACATACAAAAACACAAATGGGAGACATTTAAGATAATGCTAAAATACTGGCATTTATGATGGAACAACAAAGCAAATCTACATGTGGTCCACATAAAATATACATCATGCTATTTATTGGACTAGCTTCAGTAACATTTCCCAATTTAACTATTGACAAAGGAACAGGTATTTGGCTTATTTAACTGGAAATGTTAGTGCAAATAATGTTTATTCTGTTTTTTTGGGGGGGAGTAATAAAAAAATGTAAGAGAAGAGTGAAAAAAATAAATACCTGAATCTTCTTTTTTGTTCATCATCATCATTTCCATCCATTTGGCAACATGTAATTGCTTTGGTTGATCAGCTTCTACTATCCAGGAAAGAGGATCTTCATGAAAGACTAGACAACAGAATGTTTTAATCTCGAGAAATAACACATAACCAAAATGGATCCCAGATGCATCCAGGACATCTTTACTATACAGGTGGCAAGACACATCCTCATCTTGAGGGCTGCAGAAGTGAAACGTTTTCAGCTTGCCCATTGCATGTTTCACCATAACTTCAAACTTCGACACTTCTATTCCTTTGCCACATCCCGTAACCTTTTTTTCCTTATCACTTACACCAATTATTAGGTATCCTCCATCTTTGTTTGCAAATGCAGAAATGTATTTTGGAAGCAGTTCCTTTATTCTGACTTCACATTTAGGGCCTCCAAATTCTTTCAGTTCCACATGTTGTGACTCCGATAACGGCAACATTTCACCCAACAAGAGACTGTCTCTCTTTAGCAAGGACCCGATCACTTCAGCTTCACTGGGAATGTTACGAGATTTCTTACTTTTTTTAATGATTACACCTGGACAATTATTTTTTTGTTTGTTTTGTTTGACTTCTATCAGTTTCATTACATTCATTGGGCTTGCTTTGTAAGTGGAGCTTAAATCTCGAGTAAAAATGCTGGTGGCCAAACTACAAATCCTTTGTATTTGACCTGTATTTGATGAATTACTCCATGTTTTAACGAAGATGTACAGATATCCATCACGCTGCATAAAATCACAGTGAAACGATTTTTGTGATGGATCAACAATATCCGTCAATGCATTTTCTATGTCTAAACCTAATGAATGTTTGTCGTAGACGTAGTCTTCATTTTCTCTTCTCACCAACACTATGCCTCCTCCAGAATTGAGTAAAGCGCAGACGCTTCTTATAATATTTTTATTCTGCTCAGCCTTCAGAGCTTTATCTTTCATATTGTCCCTGTTTGCTTCCCCCAGAGTAGCCGAACCAGCACAAAGGATTTGTTCTGGGTAATTTGAATGATATTCATCTGCATTTCTGTTTTAAAAAGAACATGGAAATTAGACAAATGAAAGATAATGGAGCATATTAACCAAGCAGTGCTCAGCTGTAAGGCCCCTTAGGGCTAATTAGTGTATCCAATATCTCTGTACTTCATGATGTGATTAGAAATAAATTCACCCAAAATTTCCACTTTGACCAATTTTAAGTTCTCACATTTTTCTATTAATAAATCGTAGTGAGAAAACATTTAAACACTAATACATTTGTATCACATAACATGACCACACAGTATATCATAGGTTACACTACATTCTTTCTAGAGTAAAAACAGTCCTCCAACGTGTGTGTGTGTATGTAATGTGAGATGCGCGTGAGAGAGATGAGTGCACGATGTGTGATGTGTGTATGAGATATGTTATAGGCCGGAGCTGTTACAGTTGTAAAAAAATATTATTTGTAAGAAGTTGGATGAACTTTAGCAAATATTTCTAAGATGCTGTGGTTATATTTAAAGATTAGTTGCTTTCAGCTATGACCGCACATATTTGATGTTCTAACAAGATATGTACTCGTTTGAGGAAATGAGATAACCGCAGATGAAATGTATTTCAGATAAAATAACAGTGCAAGTAATAGTTGCTGGAGTTGTAATTGATAATAGAGAGGTGTGATTACCAACAGGAAGCTGTAATTGATAATAGGAAGCTAATTGTTAGAGGTAACTAGTAAATATTACTGATATTTTAATTAACATACTATTAATAGAAACTACTGAACCTTTATACAGTAAGTAATAGGAGTGACATACTAGATAGGAGCAAGATGGAGAGAGAGTGAGACAAGACTGTTGGTATGTAACTTTTTTATATGAAAGCATTTTAATTATATTTATACTCTGCATAAATATATTAGATTTTTCTAATATTACTTGCATCTCTTTATACTATAAGAAATGTGGGTCAAAACAGTATTCACAAAGTAAAATCACAATATTTTTATAATGCGGTAAGAAAAAAATTGTGCCCCCCTCCCAATACTTGTCGCACTACTTGTGTGTCCTTAAACTGCAGCCTGGAAGAGCTGCACCTCCCTGCACAGCACTTACAGGCGATTGCGCAGTTTTAATGTTCATTTTAATAACACAGTATTGAAGCAGGGGGTCTTCTGAGCTGAACCACAGCTTAGGGAACCCCTGTACTGCCAATGTGCTTATCTATGCTCCTTTCAGCATATAGATAAGCACAGTGACAAGCAATGCATTTTTTGGAAAATGTTTGTTTTTATTTCATTGTAATGTATTGTATTTTTCATTATGTTTTTATTTTTTTTAAATACAAGAATTAAAGACCATGTTAACATTAACATTTAAAATGCCCAAGTTAAGTTACAAAACCATTAAAAAAATTACACAATTTGCCAAAAACATTTTTTATTTTCCCATAGCTGTGAAGTAGAAAATGTCAAGTTTATGCGCCTTGATCAGGTCTTCTGAATAAAAGAAGAGGCGATGGGGACAAAATCCTAAAACAAAGAGAATAGTTTTTGATATATGAACTATGTACCAAAGTATCTAAGGGTTTACATTAACAGATAGGTATTGTCCCATTTTTATAAGTTTTTCTTTATATATAATATTTTTATGATTGGTTGTATAAAGATTTTAATACGCATGTCTTTTAAGTACCTAGCCATTGTATAATGTTCATAGAACCTTATATACCCAATGATTATACATTTCCAGCATATCCAACCAAGTGAAAATCTGTTAATCATGGAAAAAAAGGGGGGGGGGAAGGGATGAGGAGAGGTGGGAAGGGAAAGAATGGACGGCGGGAGGGGGGGAAGAAGGGGAAAAGGAAAAAAAGAAGAAATTTGATTAATGTAAAAAAATGTTGAAGTTCCCAGTCGACATTAATGCCCACTGCGGCCAGAGTGTCCAGAGAGAACATCCAAAACATCTCTCTCTTGTTCAAAGCATTTCATCTATCTCCCCCACGTATGTGGGCTTCTACATGTTCAATTGCCATAAATTTAAAGTTATCGATACCACCATGGGGACATTCTACAAAATGTTTGGAGACTGGATGTTTTAGATCTTTATTTCTAATAAATATCACATGTTCCATCATGCACTGTTTAGGGGGCCTGATAGTACGACCTACATAACCTTTACTGCATTTACACCAAATGTAATAGATTACAAATTGCGTATTGCAATTGATGAATGTCTTTATAACATGTGGTTTTCTCAATTTTTTTACTACAAGTGATTTTGAGGGATGAGCAAATTTACATATCTTGCATGCCCCACATTTGAAAAAGCCCTTTGTTGTTTTTAGCGTAGAAATGGCTTTAGATGAAAAAAGGCTGGGGGGAAAGGTGATTGGCTAATGTCTTAGCCTTCTTGAAAACTATCTTTGACCTTTTTTAACAAAGGGAAGGAGGTCAGCATCCAAACTCAAAACATCCCAATGTTTGCGAATGATGTCCTTCACTTGTTGGGCCTGGTTACTAAATCTAGTCACAAAGTAGGGTGTTATACCCTCTTCCTTGTATTTGGTTCCACCGGTCGTTTTCCTAGATTTGCCTAATTTACTACCACAGGGAGCAATAAGATCATCGCGTTTTAGACTTAATGAATGTTGATAAGCGTCATTTGTGGTAGCCATGTACATTCCAGACACAGAAGGAAGGTGTGGAGCTGGAAAGCGATGAAGCTTTTTGAAAGTGGTGCCAAAGTGACGGAGGCAAAGACACGCAAAACTGTCTAACTTCTGGGATCTTGTGCAGGACACCAGCGCCGGATGAACGGACGACCCTAGAGCGCTGGTGAAACCTGTTCAACATTGAGGTTCCCATGCCCGCACTCTACCACGCCCATCGATGTATAATGTAATGGCATGGGAAACTCAATGTTACCCATTGTTGGTGATAATACATAATACTTACACAGGCTGCTTGTCTGTTTTCTTCTTTTCACATTTCTCAAGGTTTCCCCCGCCAGGGGGTTACTGGACACTGGACTTACATACCCTAGTTCATACGGACTGAGCACACCAGGTATACAATTACTAATTCGCCAGATATCAGTTTATTAGAGCACGGTTCAATTGTGTTTATCTTAATACTCTCATCATATTTCTATTACAACCCCCAAAAATGTTTGCATACCAATTTTGGGTATATTACACAACAGTTCTTTTTGTGTGTGTTGTTTTTCCGCATGTGATAAAATGCACTTTGTTATATTAATTGTTAATGTTATGGGATAACACTATTACACATTAGTATATTCACCAAACAACTTTAGTGACTCTGTGGCGCGCGTATATATATATATATATATATATATATACATACATACATACACATACATACATACACATACATATATATATATACATACATATATACATACATATATACATACACACACACACACATATATATATATATATATATATATATATATATATATATATATATATATATATATATATATATATATATTTGTGACAGAAACCAGGGGATGGTAATAAATTCCATATATAGGGCTTCCAGGATACTGAACTGTTTCTATCCTGTTTAGGCTGGAAGTGCAGCCTCAGAATGCATGCACTCCATCCCACAGTTTGGCAAGTGCTGGAACTGAGGGATGAGGGATCCAGACCAGAGTTTGTCTGCTGCCTGATTTCTGTCACCTGTCATGCTAATTAGAAATCAGGTATTTAAGACTGATTTCCTGGTTCCTCTTCCCTGTCTCCAAGAGCCTGGAAGCAGGAAGGCTGCTGGAAGCAGAGAGGGGGAAAGCCTCTCCCCAAACAGGTTAAATCATTCTGTTCCTTTTTGTCTAAAACGGCAAAGTTCCTTATTTTGTTGTTGGAAGTGGAAAAGCCACTCCAACCCTGAGACAGGGAAAACCTAAGTTAAGTTATTGCTCTGGTGAGCAGGTTTTGTTTGCTTGTGTTTCTGTTGTATGCACTGTGGCAGTCTCAGTGCCTGGGACTGAATAAACCAGGCATAGCCTGTTTAAAGGAACAGCACGTGACGCCTCGTCATTTAACCTACCCTAAAAGACCGTGTTCTAACAGTCCCGGACAGACGGCGGAGCCCCGGAGTAAGCCGTTTGTCACATATGGTGGAGAATGCGGGCAGGACACTAAAAGGTCTGCGGGTCAAAGAACTTTAAAAAAAAAAAAAAAAAAAAAGTTTTTTCTCTCTCTCCAAACAAGATGGAAGACGTGGTGAGCAATGTCGCTGCCCAGAAAGACGCGAATGAAACCCAGCAACAGCTGTTAATAGCCCAGCAAGAGACTAATGCAAACCAGCAAGAGACTAATGCAAACCAGCAACAGACGAATGCAGCCCTGCAAGAGGCGAATGCAGCTCTGCAAATCGCGAATGCAAACCAGCAAGAGACAAACCGCTTGCTGAGAGAGGAGCAACGACGGTTCACCCAGGGCTTACAGCAGGAACTCGAGATTCTGAGAGAGACCATCATTAAGACTCCACTGGCAGATGCAGCCCCAGGCCCGAAAATGATCAGGGCAAGATACTACCTTCAGAAGATGGGGCCCTCGGATGATGTTGAAACCTATCTTCTCACGTTTGAACGCACGGCACAGAGAGAGGGTTGGCCAGAAGCTGAGTGGGCCAGTCTAATCGCACCCTTCTTAAGCGGCGAACCCCAGAAGGCTTACTTTGATCTAGAGCCAGCCGAAGCTTACGTCTATGCAAAATTGAAGTTCGAGATCCTCGCCCGCCTCGGCGTAACCACGGCCATTCGCGCCCAAAGGTTCCACGCATGGTCCTTCACGTTGGATAAAGCCACCCGAAGCCAGATGTATGACCTCATCCACCTCGCTCGGAAGTGGCTACAACCCGAGATCAACTCAACAAGCCACATCGTGGAATGGTTGGTCATGGACCAGTTCTTGAGGAAACTTCCCTCTGCCCTACGCCGTTGGGTCAGAGTGACCCCCACAATGCAGACGAGCTGGTTGCCCTCGTAGAAAGGTACAATGCAGCAGAAGAGCTCCTGCAACCCACAGTCATGGAGCATCCCCACTACCCAAGGTTCCAGGACTCTTCCAGAGACGGTAAAAGGGTACCAGGGTTAAGGGGGGCTGAAGAGCGACGACCGCCTTCACACGGCACCATCAACAGTGGCTCGCATACTAAGGGCAACAGCCAACATGGAGAGCCGTAAAAGGGCTCTAAGTGGGACACAGACTATGTACCTAAATGTGTAAATTGTTATGAGAGGGGCCAAACCGCGAAAGTCTGCCCACTAAATATTGAACCAATGCAATGCAACACCGTTGAACCTTATTCGTTGTGGTCTCAATGTATGGGCCCTAGCCCAGAGGACCCCTTGAATAACCATCTCTGGGCATTTGTAAAGGTAAATGGTAAGAGGGTTCGGGCACTACTTGACTCTGGGAGTATGGTCACACTAGTGTCCGAATACCTGTTGCCCATTGGGGAAAAACAGGTAAACAGGTCACAAAGAGTGGCAATTTGTTATATACATGGGATAATCACGAATATTCCACTGTTGATGTTCGTATTGAAACAGAGTTTGGTTCTTTAGATTTCAAAGTGGGTATAGTACCCAAATTGACACATGATGTGTTAATAGCGACCAACTTTCCCCATTTTCTAAAAATGTGGTCCTCCTCTCAGAATAGCGCCCAGAGTTCAAAAGCGGACCATAAAGAAGTAACAGAAGAAACAAATCCTTTCCCTTTTTCAGAAATGGAGGTTGACGAGGGCCCAAATAAAAAGGGGAAAGAGGAAGAGTGCTGTAAAATCCCCTTTCCCATGGCCACCTTGGTAGGGAATACCCCAAACCAAGATGTTGAACAGGTGCTTACCACCCCAGAACAGGATAAGACCTTCGCTGACCTAGAGGTCAGTCCTGGGAGTTTTAAGAAGGCCCAGTAGGAAGACCCCACATTAGCGGAAGCAAGGGGGAATATACAGGACCAGAATAGTACTCCTGGCCAACCAGATAGGTCACTTGCCTACCCCTACTTCGAGGTAGAGAATGACCTAGTATATCGGGTTGATAAAAGGAAATCAATTATAACTAAACAATTGTTGGTACCACGGACATTCCGTAATGTAGTATTACACCTCGCACATAGTCACCCATTGGGGGGGACACCTAGGGGTGGAAAAGACAAAAGAAAAGGTTCTCCGAAGCTTCTATTCGCCTGGGGTTCTGGCAGAAATTACAAATTATTGCTCCTCATGCCCAGAATGTCAGATCACCGCCCCGTTCAAAGCGTATCGTAGCCCATTGGTACCCCTTCCCATAATAGAGGTACCATTTGACCGGATTGCTATGGAACTAGTAGGACCCCTAATAAAGTCTGCTAGGGGACATTAGCATAAATTGGTAATTAGATTATGCCACCCGATATCCGGAGGCAAATCCCCTACGTAGCACCTCTGCTAAAAACATAGCAAAAGAGTTAATAGTTCTGTTTACCCGGGTCGGAATTCCTAAAGAGATCTTAACTGGACGGGGCGTGCCGATGACGTCAACCAGAGCAGACGGGTGAAGGGAGAGCTCCGGAGACCCACTCAAATAAACACCTAATATAGGCACTTTTCGTCCGGCAAAAAATTCCCTAAAGGCCCCCTCTTACCTTCTAAAACACGAGGGATGTCAAACAAGGGGAAAAACCAACCGGCCCAGGGGGTTGGCAGGTATTTCACCCCCGCGAGACAGAGCGCAGATGCAGGGGGGGAAAAACAAGATGGCGGATCTCCGCCAGGCACACGAGGCAATCAAGGCCTGCCTGACCCCGTAAGCCCCGCTGAAAACCCTCCCCCGGACGGGGGAATCACGAAAGCGTTCCTCGAAGAGCTACACACTAATTTGCAGAGATCCTTGCAATCTGACCTTAAAGAAGCGGTCACAGCAATTAAACAGGACTTTCAAGGCCTCCAAGAACGCACCACGACACTGGAGAACAGGCTTGAGGAGTCCCTAAAACACCAAGCCGACGCTGATGAAGAAATATTCCGGCTAGGCCGGGAAATCCATTCACTTCGTGATGGCCTGGAGGACCAAGAAAACTGGGATCGCCGCCAGAATCTGCGGATCCGCGGCATCCCGGAAGCGGTCCAGCCCGGCCACTTAAGAGAATATCTAGCGAACCTGTTCTCCTAGATCAGACCTAGATCAACGCGACATGGAGATCGACAGAGCGCACAGAGTGCTGGGCCCGCGGTCTGACGATGTGAACCGCCGGCGGGACGTGATCGTTCGGCTCCATAGCTATACCACCAAGGACAAGCTCATCGGAGCGTGTCGAGAGAGAGAGAGACACAGTCATGTTTCAGGGCGAATCACTCCAGGTCTACAATGACCTGTCGAAACTAACGTTGGACCGTCAGAAAGAGATGCGCCCCCTCACACTGCTCCTCCGCGAAAAGGGCATAAAATACAAGTGGGGATTTCCCTTTAAACTGGTTATAAACCACAAAGGGAAATTCTTCACAATTCGGTACCCCGAGGATATGGAGCACCTAGCGAAAGCCTTGGGCCTTACCCCGGAGCTTCCCCGGACCTCTGAACCAACTGGAAACCGACCCCGAGACATGGAGGACCCGCCGGTAAGAGCCTCGGAAAGGATCGCGGAGCAGCGACAATCTCGCGATAAATGAGGTAACCGCTGCATTACTTACCCAATCTGCCGCCCTGCGGGAGCTCTAAAAACTGTTTCGGGATGGCAAGATGGCGGCACGGGTTGTTTTACCTTTCTAGGGGGCGCCCCGTCGATCTTCGGATGGGCCACGACTGACGCTGCCCGCCTGCACGGTCCACTTCCGCCTGTCACCCTCTAATCACACGGGACTAAGCGAAGTGACCGCCCAGACACCGAGAGGCCATACCAGGATGAGCACCCGAGGCGCCTCACACTAGACCCTGCCCCGCTTTTCCCTTCTCCCCCCCTCGGCTGAGGGGGGTCCGGCGCACCACCCGAGGATGCGAGTCGAGGCAGATTCTGACTTTCCCGGGAACCGCCATGATGTGCGACAGCGCCTCAGGACAATCTAGACCCAGACTGCCGTACCCCGTTGAAGACCCCTATGGGACAGGGTCTGTAATGCAGAAACACACACACACTTAGTTAGTTTTACCCCAACTACCCCAAGTTATGTCATTTCCCCTGGTTGCGCGCCGCGCTGAATGTTGACACAGAGTTTTAGTAACTTTAGATAAAGACCCCCTCCCACCCAACCCCCATCCCACCCCCATCACCATACCTCCCCCCACCCCCATCACCAGCCCCCCCCCCTTCTGATCGCGAACCCCCAACCTCCCACCCTGGACTAGCCTCTTTACCCCCCCCCCCCCTCCATGGTAGCTCACACAGTTAAACTCAAACAGCAGACCAATAAACTGAGAGGAGACACGGGACTAGTTCAGGAAGCCAGAGAATCATTCAATAGTGAAATGCACTTTTTTCCCCCCCTTTTCTTGTTGTTGTGTATTTTTCTCGCAAACATTCAAATGTAAAGTGTACAAGGTCTGAAAGATACCAGAACCAATGATGCAACCCCCTCCCCTTCTTTCCCCCCTAAACCACCCCGCTCCCTCCCCCTCCCCCCCCCAAAGCCTTGCAGACCTATGCGACATGATTAAGTTAAAATGAGAAGAGACGTTCTACCGAGGCCACTGCAGGAGGCCTCGGAGCCCTCCAATTACTGTGATTATATTACATGTAACCAACCCTGTGCATTATATATGATGTTTGACAAGTATTCTTGGGAAGTCAGGGAACTCACCAATGTGACTATTACGCATACAACCAAATGTACAGTAGATAAGGCCTGTATGTTTCCTGCTCCAATGACGCAAACCCCCTCCTCTTCCCTCCTCCCACCCCACTCCCCCCCCCTCACATCCCCCCTCCCACTGACCCATAAACCCATCTTCCATGAACAGGTTAACAAAAAAAAAAAAAAGGGTGGAGAGCTGCTTGAACGAGACTCCTGTTGGAGGTTACAGAGCCCTCCAACTGGTGCGAGGGTATTATATGTAATCAACCCTATGTAGAATATAAGTTGAGGGACACGTATCTTCACACACAATGCAACCTGCTCCCCTCACCACCCCCACCCTCCTCTTCCCCCCTCCATTAACCCATAGACTCATGTTTCAGGATCAGGTTAAACCGTGGAGATATGCCTTAAACGAGACTACTACAGGAGGCCACAGGGCCCTCCAATTGTTGCGAGTGTATTATCTGTAATCAACTATGTGCATAGTATGTGTTGCCTGATACCTACCCTCACACACAATGCAACCCGCTCCCCTACCCACCCCCACCCCCCTTCTTCTTTCTCTCCCCCCTCTTACTTTGGTTGCAGTAAGCAGTTTGATGTATCTGTCTGGCTAACAGCACATATCCATGTGCTTTGGTCTGAGAGAGCCAGCTACTGCCAGTCACAAGATCCTTTTCTACCTTCCTGGCTAACAGGTGTCAGCTTGCCTCCTGATTTCCTAACTTCCACCTGAGTTAACCCTTATGAGTGCTGGATGAAGCACTCAGACATATGTCTCCCAGGCATAACTGATAGGAGTTGACTTCACTCTGTCACACCGATTCTCGAAGGAGAGTAAGGCCTACTCACTCAAACTCGAACTCGTCGTTCCCTACTGAGAAGTGAGAGCTCTTACAAACTAGAAGAAAATTTAGACAACATGGCCCACCAGAAAGCAATAAAAATAGTTTCCTTGAATGTCAAGGGCTTAAATAATAATAGGAAGAGAAGACTTGCTCTCCAGGAAATAAAAAAAGTCCGGTCGCGATGTTGTTTTCCTTCAGGAGACCCATTTTACGTCTCAAGACCCACCCAAAACATTTCAACAAACATATCCGATGAGCTATTTCTCATCATTCAGTAGTAAACGCAGGGGGGTTGCCATTCTGATCCGTCAGGGCACCCCATTTAATCTAACAAAAATTAAGGCAGATCCAGAGGGAAGATTTATTGTGGTCTATGGCTCACTCTCGGGTTCGGCAATCGCCCTAGTTAACCTCTACGCCCCAAATGAGAACCAGACAGAATTCCTAAAAAATGTTCTGGAGGAAATTGACCCAAATATGTCCTCGCTACTAATAGCGGGAGATCTGAACATGGCTCTCAACCCAAATGAAGATAAATCGAGCAGTCCAGGACGACAACACTCAACCCAGTCTGAAAGACTGGGGAAAAAATTTAAAGATATTATGGGTGAGTTTTCGCTAGTGGACATTTGGAGAACACATCATCAGGGACAAAGGGATTACACCTTTTACTCGGCACCTCACCAGACCTATTCCCGTATTGACTATTTTCTTACAACCAAGAATATCCTAGAGGCCGCTACTAAATCGGACATAGGCCCTATCACGTGGTCAGACCATGCTCCCATCTCCCTGACCCTATCCATTCCATTCGTCAAATCGGCCTCATATAGCTGGAAACTGAATGACTCCTTATTAAACCATACAGAGATAGTAAAGGAGATCAAAAAACCCTCAAGGAATACTTCAGAATAAACAAGGGTTCAGTCTCATCTCCAGCAATCCAGTGGGAAGCCCATAAGGCGACAATTCGAGGAAACCTTATCTCAATTGCCTCCCACTGAAAGAAAGCTAAAACCAAATTAACCAAAGAGCTGACAGATAACATCATCAAATTAGAGCAGATGCACAAAACTAACCCCTCTCGGAAAATTTATAAACAACTGACAACTGCTAGAAACAATCTACAGATGATCCAATTGGAAAATGTAGAAAAGGCTTTCAAATGGACGGGTCAGAGGTATTATGACAAAGGGAACAAGGCCGATAGACTTCTTGCTAGTAAGTTAAGAGGAATACAAAAAAGATCACAGATAACGGCGATCAAGAATAGCTCTGGTGAGATATTGTACAACGAAAAAAAAATAGCAGAGGAATTCACCAAATTTTACAATAAATTATACAATCTGAGGGCTCGCTCTGCAAACCCAAACAATACTGGCCTACCGTCAGCAATAGACTACTTAAATGACTGTGAGCTCCCCTCACTGACAAAGGAAGAAAACAACAGACTAAATGCAAAAATAACGATTGAAGAATTGTCGGCCGCCGTAAAGGCATGTAAAATTTCCAAAATGCCGGGCCCTGATGGTTTCACAAATGTCTACTATAAAAAAATTCTGCCTACCTTATCCACTCACTTATTGAACTTGTTCAACTCATTCCTAGAAGGAAGTCCTATCCCACCCTCAATGTCGTCCGCTAATCTGGCTATAATACTCAAAGATGGGAAGGACCCCACTCAATGCGGAAGTTATAGACCAATCTCATTGTTGAACAACGACCTCAAATTATATAGCAAGATCCTGGCGAACAGACTCAATCCCATTCTACCGAGACTAATACACACGGACCAGGTCGGTTTTGTCCTAGGTCGTCAGGCCTCAGACAATACCCGCAAGATAATTAATATAGTCGACCATGCTCATTTGACAGGTACAAAAGCAATGTTACTGAGCCTAGATGCGGAGAAGGCATTTGACAGAATTGATTGGCTATTTCTAGACCGAACACTGACCAGATTTGGTTTCAGATATTCGTTTTTAACAGGAGTCCGGGCGCTTTATCAAAACCCGTCTGCCACGGTACGGTTATCAGGTGGAGGCTCCGAGAGGCTCCAAATAAAAAATGGAACACGGCAAGGATGCCCCCTATCCCCCCCTCTTTTTGCCCTTACGATCGAACAACTAGCGTCCAAAATTCAAAATAACCCGAATATACAGGGTATAGTCATTGGAAAAGAACATTACAAAATTTCCCTATTCGCTGATGATATCATTCTAACTTTAACTAAACCCCAAACTTCCCTTCCTAACCTTCAAAAGGAACTGACGGATTTTGGAAAGGTATCAGGATACAAAATAAACAGCGACAAATCCGAGGCCCTAAACCTTAGTCTCCCAGATCCCGAAGTAAAATTACTCAAACTAAATTTTAGCTATAGATGGTGCTCTTCATACATTAAATATCTGGGAATTAATGTGTCAAGACACTACCGGGATCTATACCGGGATAACTACCCGAAGTTATGGGAAAAGATCAAAAAAGATCTAGATCAGTGGGAAGGTTACCAGATCTCTTGGATCGGGAGGATGATATCTGCCAAGATGAATATACTCCCAAGAATGTTATATCTATTTCAAACACTCCCGATCCACGTTCCGGGCACTGATCTGAAAAATATACAAAATAGATTATTCCACTTTATCTGGAAGGGCAAGAAACCCAGAGTCGCGAGATCGGTCCTGCTGGCATCAAGATCTAAAGGGGGCCTAGGAGTTCCAGACCTTTATAAATACTATGTAGCCGCCTGTGACAGGGTGAAGTCAACCCCTATCAATTATGCCTGGGAAACATATGTCTGAGTGCTTCATCCAGCACTCATACGGGTTAACTCAGGTGGTGTTAGGATGTGCTCACCACAAACGAGACGGGACCGCGGTGCTGAGGTGGGATAGGAAATAACGCCACCCACAGCCACGAGGGCACGTCTTGATTGAAGAGTGGTCTGGGATTCCGGATCGGGGTAGGAGAGGTGCGGTAGGTAGAGGGGCCGTTAGCCAAGTCCGGGGTAAGAGAGAGGGACGTTGTAGTTTACCGTAAGCCAGGATCGGGATGCCAGAGGTGCGGAGAGTCGTGTAGCTGTAAGCCGAGTTCGGGATGCCAGAGGTACAGGTAGACGTAGCGGAAGCCGGTTCAGTTCACGAGGAAGTCTGCGGAATAGACTAAGGAGGCAGAGAATGGTGAGAACAACTGGTTCTATGCTCAGCCAACGAGTCAGTGACTCTGCAGGGTATATATAGGAGAGAGGAACCAATACCAGCGCAGCAAGGTAGGGGTGTGTGGAAAGGCCAGGTTACAGCAGGTATAGGTCCAGAAGGAGTCCCAGGGGAGGAGCCATAAAGCCCAGCAGCCTGGCTGAGTTTGGTGGTAGCCATCAAAAGAGGCGCTGTGCCTTTAAGAGGCGGGAGCGCCTCCGTGTGGCCGCGCCTCCGTGAAGCAGTGCCATCGGCTGCGTGCGCGGACCCACGCCCTGCTCTGAGAGCAGAAGAGGAAGGAAGATGTGCGCGCGCGCGCATAGAGGGAAAAGCTGACGGCGGCTTGCCTCCGGAGTCCACGTGTGCCGCGGGAGACCCAAATGGAGCTGCAGGTAAGTGAGGAGCACGCCGAGAGCGGCGTGGCTCCAGAATCCTCACAGTACCCCCCCCTTCAGGGGCGACCTCCGGGCGACCATGATAAGGCTTGGAAGGATTCTTGCGATGAAAAGCCTGTAGAAGACGAGGTGCGTGAAGATCCCGGTGAGGAATCCATGAACGCTCCTCTGGTCCGTACCCCTTCCAGTGAACCAAGTATTGTACTCCTCCTCTGGAAATTCTAGAATCCAGGACAAACTGCACCTCGTATTCCTGTTGACCTTGAATCATAATCGGACGTGGAGGAGAAGTTTCTCTGGAAAAGCGAGGACTCTGAAACACTGGTTTCAGTAAGGACACATGGAAGACCGAAGGTATCTTCATAGAAGGTGGAAGACATAGCTTGTAAGCCACAGGATTAATCCTCCTAAGTATGGTAAAGGGACCGAGGAACTTGGGAGCAAGCTTCATGGTAGGAACCTTCAAACGGATATTCCTGGACGAGAGCCATACCCTGTCTCCTGGGGCGAACTCCGGTACTTGACGTCGAAGTCGATCAGCCTGGAGTTTCTGTCTCCCTGTAGCGAGCTTCAAATTCTCCTGAATTTTAGACCATAAGACCCTCAGGCGAGAGACGTGCTTGTCCACTGCTGGCACCCCTGAGGAGAGAGAAGAGAAAGGTGACCGAGACGGATGAAATCCAAAGTTTATAAAAAATGGAGATTCTTGGGTAGAATCATTGCGAAGAGAGTTCAGAGCAAACTCGGCCCATGGAAGAAGATCCACCCAGTCCTCCTGTGTATCAGTTATAAAACATCGAAGGTATTGTTCCAGGTTTTGGTTGGCCCTCTCCGTCTGTCCATTGGTCTGTGGATGGTACCCAGAAGAGAACTGAAGCGAAATCCCCAACTTCTGGGAAAAGGCACGCCAAAACCTCGACACGAATTGAGACCCACGATCCGAGACAATGGTAGAAGGTACTCCGTGAAGACGAAAAATCTCCTGAATGAAGACATCTGCCAGCCTGGGGGAATTTGGTAGACCCCTCAAAGGAACAAGGTGCGACTGTTTGGAAAAACGATCGATGACCACCAGAATGGTATTCTTTCCTTTGGACTCTGGAAGCTCTACAATAAAGTCCATAGAAATATGGCTCCAGGGACGGTCTGGAATGGGTAACGGAAGTAGAAGCCCAGCAGGTCTGACCCGAGGCACCTTGTTGCGAGCGCAAATATTACACGCCTTGACAAACTCCTCCACATCTTTAGCCCTCTCAGGCCACCAGAAGGTACGTTGAACCAGATCGTTGGTCTTCCGTATCCCTGGGTGTCCTGCTGATTTAGAGGAATGACACCACTCGAGAACCTTCTTGCGGTGTTGAGGTGCCGTGTAGAGTCTTCCCTCCGGAACCTTGAATCCCTCAGGAATCCGTGACTGTTCGGATTGAATTTTGCCCATGATATCAAATGAATTAGCGGAGAGGATACAACTAGAAGGAATAATAGACTCCAGCTGCTCCTCAGACCTGTCCTCCGCCAGGAACTGTCGTGATAGGGCGTCCGCTTTTAGATTCTTGGAGCCAGGAATGAAGGAAATGAGAAAGTTAAATCGTGAAAAAAACAAAGCCCAGCGGGCTTGTCGAGCGTTCAAACGCCGTGCCCCTTCTAGGTAGAGGAGATTCTTATGATCCGTCAGAATGGTAATGGGTGTCTCAGTCCCCTCTAAGAAATGTCTCCACTCCTCTAAAGCCAACTTGATCGCTAAAAGCTCCCTATTCCCGACATCATAATTCCGTTCAGCGGACGAAAATTTCTTCGAGAAAAACGCACATGGATGCAGTCTGGCTAAGGGAGAAGTTCTCTGGGACAGAACAGCCCCAGCCCCAATGTCCGAAGCATCCACCTCCAAGGTAAATGGGAGTTTAGGATCTGGGTGGGTGAGGATGGGAGCAGACACAAAAGCCCTCTTAAGCAGATCAAACGCCCTTATGGCGGACTCCGACCAAGATGAAGGATCAGCACCCTTCTTGGTGAGGGCAGTTATGGGAGATACGGTGGACGAAAAATTGCGGATGAAACGTCGATAATAGTTTGCAAAACCTAAATAACGTTGCACGGCTCTAAGAGTAGTCGGACGAGGCCAGTCCAGAATAGCCTTAAGTTTCTCTGGATCCATATTAAAACCAGAGTCCGAGATGACGTAACCCAAAAATGCAACAGATTTGAGGTGGAACTGACATTTCTCCAGCTTCGCAAAAAGATGGTTCTCCCGAAGACGTAACAGTACTTGTTGAACATGTTTGATGTGTTCTTGAGTGGATTTAGAAAAAATGAGGATGTCATCCAAGTAAACAATAAGAAATGAGTTCAGAATGTCCCGAAAAATCTCGTTGACAAAATCCTGGAAAACTGCTGGTGCGTTGCACAAACCGAACGGCATAACCAGATATTCATAGTGGCCGTCATGAGTGTTAAAAGCAGTCTTCCACTCGTCCCCCTCTCGTATCCTTACTAAATTGTATGCACCTCTTAGATCCAGTTTAGAAAAGATATTTGCTCCCTGGAGACGGTCGAAGAGCTCCGGAATCAAAGGCAGAGGATAGCGATTTTTGCGAGTGATATTGTTCAAACCCCGGTAGTCTATGCATGGGCGGAGAGAGCCGTCCTTTTTTTTGACAAAGAAGAAGCCTGCTCCGACCGGGGAAGACGATTTTCTGATGAAACCCCTCTCTAAGTTCTCAGCGATGTAAGTGTTCATGGCCCTTGTCTCTGGGAGAGAGAGAGGATAGGATCTTGCCCTGGGAAGAGGTGCGCCCGGAAGTAGGTCGATAGGACAATCAAAAGAACGGTGTGGAGGTAGAATCTCGGAACGTGCCTTGTCGAAAACATCACGGAATTCCCAGTACTCAAAGGGTAAGGAGTTAATCTTCTCAGATAAGGTAGACAAACCACCAATTCTCTTGAAAATCTGGGTACAGGTCTTGGCACAAGAAGGAGCCCACTGGATAGGTTTCTGATCCGTCCAGTCGATGCGAGGATTATGAAGTTGAAGCCAAGGAAGACCCAAAATCAACTCAGCCGAAGGAGTGTGGATTACATCGAGGGTAATGATCTCCGTATGGACGTTGACGAATAGTAGAAGAAGAGGCACCGTCTGTAGCGTGATAAAAGCTGGTTTAAGCGGTCGACCGTCAATGGCCTCCAGTCCTACCGGCGTCCTCCTGTTGACCAAAGGAATATTGTTCAGTCTAGCAAAAGTCTCATCAATGAAGTTACCTGCAGAACCAGAGTCAATGAACGCTTGTGCCGGAGTGTGAAACCCCTCTCCAGACAGTGTAATGGGCAAGGTGATCCTGGTGGGAAGGATGTTCTGGACGATGGGAGAAAGTGTCAATATTCCCAACGAAACTCTCCGGGATCTCATTGGGAGCTGGCGTTTCCCGGTGCATGGGGACACTGGGGTACAGCGTGACCGGAATTGCCACAGTACATGCAAAGGCCGGCCTTGCGCCGACGCAGTTTCTCAGCAGGAGACAACCTATTGCCTCCCAACTGCATGGGTTCTGGAATGTCCCCGGAAGGAGGTAGCGGAGCCACGAAGGAGGGAGCAAGAGTTCTTGAAACCCGTATACGGACATGGGAACTCTCGTATCTCCGCTCCAGCAGACGCTGATCCACACGAATGGCGAGAGCGATCAACTCCTCCAGGTTAGTGGGACGATCTCGTGCAGCAAGCTCATCCTTTAGGGTCTCCGACAGACCTTGCCAGAATGCAGAAGATAGAGCCTCATCATTCCAACCTGTCTCAGCAGCAAGGGTGCGGAACTCCACTGCATACACGGCAACCGAACGATCTCCCTGGATTATGTGGTGAAGAGCAGAAGATGCAGTTAACCTCCGTGCGGGAGTATCGAAGACTCTTCGGAATTCCTCGACGAAGAGATCGATGTCCTGTGTGATGGCCCCCTGTCGTTCCCAAATGGGAGAGGCCCACGCCAGTGCCTGGTCGGTGAGAAGGGAGAAGATGTAGCCAACCTTGGAGACAGAAGACACAAAGCGAGAGGGAGAGAAGTTAAATTGGACGAGACATTGATTAATGAAACCCCGGCATCCTCGAGGATCCCCCGCATAGTGTCTGGGAGGCGGAATCCGTGGTTCCGGAGCAGACGCAGACGGAGGTGTCGGAGCAGGACTAGCCGGTACAGGAGCTGCCACGGGAGACAGTTGCTGAGAGAGGGTACGAACTTGAAGAGTAAGGGTATGGACGGTTTGCTGCAAGGTATCTGTCCGTTTATCTGCTTGGTCTAGGTAAGTCTCTAGTCTGGCAAACAGAGCAGTATGAGCGTTTAAAGTGCGCTCCACCTCAGCGGGGTCCATGTTTGTTGGGCTGAGCATAATGTTAGGATGTGCTCACCACAAACGAGACGGGACCGCGGTGCTGAGGTGGGATAGGAAATAACGCCACCCACAGCCACGAGGGCACGTCTTGATTGAAGAGTGGTCTGGGATTCCGGATCGGGGTAGGAGAGGTGCGGTAGGTAGAGGGGCCGTTAGCCAAGTCCGGGGTAAGAGAGAGGGACGTTGTAGTTTACCGTAAGCCAGGATCGGGATGCCAGAGGTGCGGAGAGTCGTGTAGCTGTAAGCCGAGTTCGGGATGCCAGAGGTACAGGTAGACGTAGCGGAAGCCGGTTCAGTTCACGAGGAAGTCTGCGGAATAGACTAAGGAGGCAGAGAATGGTGAGAACAACTGGTTCTATGCTCAGCCAACGAGTCAGTGACTCTGCAGGGTATATATAGGAGAGAGGAACCAATACCAGCGCAGCAAGGTAGGGGTGTGTGGAAAGGCCAGGTTACAGCAGGTATAGGTCCAGAAGGAGTCCCAGGGGAGGAGCCATAAAGCCCAGCAGCCTGGCTGAGTTTGGTGGTAGCCATCAAAAGAGGCGCTGTGCCTTTAAGAGGCGGGAGCGCCTCCGTGTGGCCGCGCCTCCGTGAAGCAGTGCCATCGGCTGCGTGCGCGGACCCACGCCCTGCTCTGAGAGCAGAAGAGGAAGGAAGATGTGCGCGCGCGCGCATAGAGGGAAAAGCTGACGGCGGCTTGCCTCCGGAGTCCACGTGTGCCGCGGGAGACCCAAATGGAGCTGCAGGTAAGTGAGGAGCACGCCGAGAGCGGCGTGGCTCCAGAATCCTCACAGGTGGAAGCTAGCTAATCAGGATGTAGCTGACACATGAGAGCCAGCAAGGTAGATAAGGATCTTGTTACCAGCAGTAGCTGTCTGTCTCAGATGAGAGCACATGGATAGATGTGCTGCTAGCCAGAAGGATACAGCACACTACTTACTGCAGCCAAAGTAAGATTTGTTTCATTTGTTTGCATGACTGCTTAAAAAGACTCTTACGGTTTGGGTATGGTTTAGCCAGCCAGCTAGCTAGGACTGCTGTGTTAGTCAGTTTCTCCCAACGTGGAGCAGGATTTATTTGCTTAAAGGGACAGTGTACCCGCATGTTATGTTGCTGTGGAGAAATAAAGCCACTGAACGTTTTCATTTATCCTGAAACTACACGTGTGGACTGTTCCCTGACCTCGGCTACAGGCCGTCCTGCCACAGGTGGTGTCAGAAGTGGGATGTTGGACGGGCCCTGTATCTGAAGGGCCACACACACACACACAGACGGGGAAAAAAAAATGGAGACAATTTTTTCTCAGTTCCTTGAGCAACAGCTCCAGCTAGCAGAGAAACAAGCTGAGCAACAGGCCCAGCAAGCTGAGAGACAGGCCCAGCAAGATGAGCGACAGGCCCAGCAAGATGAGCGACAGGCTCGGCGAGAGGAAAAGCTACTCCAATTACTGGCCGAAGGCCCAGCCCCAGGCAGACCAGGGATTCCAAATAACCCACCGGTGATGCTGCATAAAATGAAGCCAAACGAAGACCCAGAGGGATTTCTCCTCACTTTTGAAAGGGTAGCCACGGCCCACGGCTGGACAGTTGATCGCTGGGTAACGACTCTGACTCCCCTCCTCATAGGGGAAGCTCAGGCAGCCTACCAGGCTCTTCCAGCAGACGAGGCCATGGACTATCAGCAACTAAAGGCTGCTATTCTGGATCGCCTAGGCCTCACTCCAGAGACCTACCGACAGCGGTTCCGGACAGTCAAATATACAAACAGAGACAGACCCCGGGTCGTAGCCCACCGCTTAGTAGACTTATGTACCAGGTGGATACAACCGGAAAAACATGACAAGGCAGAGATCCTTGAACAGTTTGTGCTCGAGCAGTTCATACAGATACTGCCCCCCTCCTCCCGCTCCTGGGTAAAAAGACACGCTGCATTTTCCCTGGATTCAGCGGTCCGCTTGGTGGAAAACTTCCTGGGCGACGACACCCAACAGGATAGCTGGGAACGGCCGGTGCGAACACCAGTTGCTTCCGGTGATGCTAGAGGCAGGAGAGCAGACAATCGAGGGGTCTACAACCCGCCAGCTCGGGAGATCCAGTCAACCCGATCGGAAGACCCTTTCCCATCTCAGAGGGTTCCTGGTACAAACTCCCGCAGAGACGCCCATCCTGGGTCCAAGGCCACTGGATCACTCAAGGGGGGCCGCCACCCACAGGATTCCCCGAGAACCTGGACTCCTGTCACCCACCCGGTGGAGAGGATAACCCCACCAACCAGAAGGGAGGACCCCATCCAACAGCGGAGAGGTCCAAACACCGAGCCCCGTCGAGAGCTTCCGCTGACGACCGAGGTTGCGGATTCAGGAGATGAGATGGACTGTTCATATGGCAGGACCACTGCCACAGCTTGACTCCGAGGGGACCACAATCCGTGGTTAGTACCAGCATCTCTGGAGGGGACAAAAGTAAACGCCATGCTGGACTCGGGCTCTGGAAAAACCCTGATCCTAGAGGGCCTAATTCCAAGCAATAGACTATCTTATGACTCTCATTGGAATTTCGAGTGTATCCATGGGGATACAAAGAGATACCCGACGGCGAACGTTCTACTGCGTATCCAGGATCAAGAGGCTAGCCTACTAGTGGGAGTTGCTCCCTGGCTACCTGCTCCTGTTCTACTTGGCCGAGACTGGCCCTACCTCGAAACATTGTTGGCCCCTACTCCTACGGAGCCTACTTCTCTGGTACCGGAGAAGCCCGGAGACTTGTTCCCTTTTTCCCCCAGAGATTTTTCCCCGTAGACACCATGTCCCAAAGACACGTAAACAGAGACGTGCGGAAAAAGAGGACTGGTAAAGAAAGGCTGGGACTCTTGGTAACATTAGTCAGCCCAAAGGACTGCAGGTCATGGCCGGGGATGACCAGGGTGGGGAACAGATAGATACGGGAATTTTGCCAGACCTGGATCTTCCTGACTTCCGTCAGAGGCAGAGGGAGGACCCAGCTCTGGCTAGACAATATGAGAAGGTGGTACAGGTCAACAACAAGATAATGGATGAACAGGCGGTGGGTGGTCCCGTGGGATCCGACGGCGGAGCACTGCGGCTGTAGACAATGGGGGCTGCAAACCAGTTCCGAGTATGAAAAGAATTTATTTGGTGGTCATAGGGAGTACAAATAAACACTCTGAAGCGTTTCAGGACTTTTGTCCCTTTACTGTTTGTCTCCTTGCTCCTGAGGAAGCTGCGGATGCAGTGAAACGCGTTGAGCCAAGCTAAGGAAGGAGGCAGAGTACAGCTGTATCACAACCTGACGGTCTGATAGCCTGCTCCAACCCCAGAGGCACAGCTGCGGCCCGGCGAGTCTCCCAACCCCCTGATCTTCCCGCCTTCACCGGAAGTCGTCACCCCCAGGCCAGGAAGTGACGACAGACGCCATCCATCCGGCACCGGACGAGGGGGCACCCTCGAGGAGGGGAGTTTCGAGGGGAGTGGAGGACGTCATCTTTCCATCTGCCGAGCCGTTTGCCCTGTTGCCTGATACCTAAAGATACCTTTATGTGAATGTGCTCATACGATACTTTGTGAGTACACATTTTTTATGCTACTTCGATAAAATATGGGTTTTACCTGGTAAAACACTATGTTTCCTTCTTCTTTCTGTATGAATGCGGTTACTGTTTTGTGAGAGCGAAAGCCCCGGCGGATACATTATCCAGTCTGCCACCGTTAGTGACTGCTGTGTGCTGCAATCTCAGGCTGAGGAATATACTACTCAACTTTAAAAACAAAAAAACGCTGTTTTTAATCCTACTTCTTGTAAGTAGGCGATTCGTAAGAGCCAAGTTTTTCCTGAATTCTGATTCATATTTACTTTAAAGTACTATACTATGATTTGCATTTATATGTTTCTTTCTGGGTGTTCCTGACGATCCTGCTCCCTTCCTGCCCTGGATTCTAAAGTTTTGTGAGGGAATCAGTGTATATTCCCTGGAAGGTTGAGAGTTTTTTCAGTTACACAATATAATTTATATTATTTAAGATCACTATCACTGTGTTTTTAGCGCCACACCGAATCACTGGGTTTCACAGGCATACATGGTGACATCATGAAACTATGCGAGACATGTCCTGAATGTCAGTTAACTAGCCAAAAAGGACAGAAGCCGGCTCCCTTGGTTCCTCTGCCCTTGGTAGCCGTCCCATTCGAGAGAATTGGGGTAGATCTGGTCGGACCTTTAGAACCCTCTGCGAAGGGACATAAATTTATACTCGTTGTGGTAGATTATGCCACCAGATATCCTGAGGCCTTCCCTCGAGATCAGCCACTGCTAAACAGGTTGCTCACAGGCTGTTAGAACTATTCTCTAGGGTAGGACTTCCCCAAGTAATGTTAACTGACCAGGGAACAAATTTCATGGCAACGTTAATGCAGGATGTCCTGAAGTTATTGGAGGTAAAATCCGTCCGGACCTCAGTCTACCGTCCTCAGACTGATGGATTGGTAGAGAGGTTTAACCGTACTTTAAAAACCATGCTTAGGAAGTTTGTGGACACTGAAAAGCGAGCTTGGGATGAACTTCTCCCTTTCCTGTTTGCGGTACGAGAAGTTCCCCAATCATCTACAGGCTTCTCCCCGTTTGAGCTCTTATATGGACGCCAACCTCGGGGTATTCTCGACCTACTGAAGGAATCCTGGGAGGAGGAGCCCTCCCCCTCCAAGAATACCCTTCAGTATGTCATAGACCTTAGAAATCGCCTAGACATGATAGGTCGGTTTGCTAAGGAAAACCTCAAATCTGCTCAAGAACGTCAAGAAAGGCAGTATAACCAAAATGCTCGCTTGAGGGTCTTCCAACCTGGGGACCAAGTAATGCTACTACTACCGACATCAGAGAGTAAACTCCTTGCGAAGTGGCAGGGTCCTTTCCAAGTTCTCCGCCGCACCGGGGAGGTGAACTATGAGATCTCTCAACCAGGGTCCAGGAAGGGTAAACAAATCTACCATGTGAACCTCCTGAAACCCTGGAAAACGATGAGATCGCTGTTCATCCACCCTCGGGAAGGAGAGACGGATTTGGGTCCGCAGCTTCCAAAGGGTAGTACGTACAATGACCATCAGGTTCCCATGGGAGGGCAGTTAACAACGGAACAAAGGTCAGACCTACTAGAATTATGTGACCAGTTCCCAGATGTTTTTTCGGAGCTGCCAGGGCAGACTAATTTAGTGTCCCATAGGATTGAGACAGAACCTGGCGTAAAAGTACTGTCCCGTCCCTATAGATTGCCAGAGGGCCGAAAAGACCTGGTAGAGAGGGAGATAATTGACATGTTGGGGTTAGCAGGGTATTACCGGCGGTTTATCCCCAATTTTTCCAGAAATATCTGCACCCCTAACAGATCTAACAAAAAAGAGTGCCCCGACCCAAGTTAAATGGTCTTGGGAGTGCCAAGACGCCTTTGACATGCTTAAAAAGTGCCTGTCAGAGGGCCCCGCTCTTCGGAGCCCAGATTTTAAAGAGCCCTTCATCATCCAGACGGATGCCTCAGAGGTAGGACTGGGAGCAGTGCTGTCTCAGCAATTTGATGGTGTTGAACACCCCATACTGTTCATCAGCCGGAAGCTGTTCGCAAGGGAAGTGAGGTATTCCGTTATTGAGAAGGAGTGCCTCGCTGTAAATTGGGCAATTGAAGCCTTGAGACATTATGTCGCCGGAGTACACTTCACCCTGGTCACTGACCATGCGCCCTTGAAGTGGTTAAACACCAGGAAGGACACAAATCCAAGGTTGATCAGGTGGTATATGGCCCTCCAACCCTTCTCTTTTGATATTCAGCATAGACCTGGAAAGGACCATGGAAATGCTGATTTTTTCTCAAGAGAAGGAGTGGAGGGTCGGGCTTCAGCCGTGTGGGACACTAGCCACACACAAACAGGGGAGGTATGTGACAGGATGAAGTCAACCCCTATCAATTATGCCTGGGAAACATATGTCTGAGTGCTTCATCCAGCACTCATAAGGGTTAACTCAGGTGGAAGCTAGCTAATCAGGATGTCAAGACCCATCAGAAAGGTCTGATATCTGAGATTTACCGCGTCCTAGAGAACTCATCGACCTTAATACAACACGACTATATGCTCAAATGGGCGTCAGACCTGAGCATACCTATAGAGAGAGAGACTTGGGAAGAAATCTGGCAGGCAGCCTCAGAAACTTCCCTATGCACCACAATAAAGGAGAATATTTATAAAATTATGTTTGGCTGGTATCTTACTCCAGCACGTTTAAACCAGATCTACCCTCTGGCATCAGACCAATACTGGAGAGGCTGTGGCAATAGAGGGGACATGGCCCACATCTGGTGGTCATGTCCGGAAATTGTGAAGTACTGGGCCAAGGTCCAAATTTTGATAAAAGAGGTCACCGACCTAGATCTACCTATCGAGCCACTGACCTTCCTACTGGCCGAACCGATGTCCGACATTGTCCGGCCAACTAGGAAATTATTATCCTTCATTCTCACCGCGGCGAGATGTGAGATTGCGGCCTCCTGGAGGAAAACGACCACACCGGCCATGAGATCAATAAAAAAGAGAATCAACGAGGTGATGCTCATGGAAAGGCTAACTGCCATCCTGAGACAAAACCTCTCTGCGTATGACGCAGTGTGGGAGCCGTGGAAACTCCTCACCAGGGATAGGCAACCCACCCCACCAAGGTAGAGAACCATACCCTCCCCCCAGAGGAACAAAGGCCCTGAAAAGTTAAAATACTACCCAATACCTGGGTCAAATCCCAATCAGCCAGGGGGCGGACCCATCCCCCACCCCCCTCTCCCCTCTGCCATCCCTCCTTGAGGGCAATCCCCCATTTCGACAACTCAGGTTGTCACTCTATCTCCCCAAAAAATGTGTCAAAATGTTAGGCATTGTGGATTGTTATGTCTTCTCTTTTGCTGTATCAAAGCCTAATAAAAATATTTTGAAAAAAAAAAAAAAAAAAAAAAGAGATCTTAACTGACCAGGGAACACCATTTATGTCCCAATTAACAAAAGAGTTATGTAAACTCCTAAAAATCAAGCATCTCAGAACCTCAGTCTATAATCCACAAACAGATGGTTTAGTGGAACGGTTCAATAAAACCTTAAAGAGCATGTTACGCCGGGCGGTCGATAAGGATGGGAAAAACTGGGATTGTTTGTTACCATACCTGTTATTCGCCATTAGGGAAGTTCCCCAATCATCCACAGGCTTCTCCACGTTTGAACTATTGTATGGCCGACACCCAAGGGGCTTACTGGATATAGCCAAAGAGACTTGGGAACACGAGGTTACCCCTTACAGAAGTGTTGCCCAGATGCAGGACCGCATAGCTGCAGTCCTACCTATAGTGAGGGAACACATGGAAAAAGCTCAAGAGGCACAGAGTAATATGTATAATAAGGGTGCTAGGGTCAGGATTTTTTTTCCAGGCGATAGGGTACTAGTTCTGGTTCCCACCGTAGAGAGCAAATTCCTTGCTAAGTGGCATGGGCCATATGAGGTCTTGGAAAGAGTGGGAGAAGTAAATTACAAGGTGAGACAGCCAGATAGGAGGAAACCTGAGCAAATCTACCATGTAAACCTACTTAAGCCCTGGAAAGATGGAGAGGTCTTGTTAACCCTAGTACCCCCAGGTCCGCCAGAGAATCGAGAAACTGACCCAGAGGTTAGCATAGCTGAAACCCTATCCGTTCATCAGAAACGAGAGGTCCAGAATTTAGTGAGAAGAAACAAAGAAGTCTTCTCTACACAGCCAGGTAGAACTAGCGTAATTGAACATGACCTAGCCTCTGAACCGGGGGTCCGAGTTAACCTTAAACTGTACCGAATCCCAGAGGCCAAAAGAGAGGCTATAAGTTTAGAGGTTAAAAAAATGCTAAAACTAGGCGTAATTGAGGAATCCCAAAGTGGGTGGAACAGCCCTATAGTTTTAGTCCCAAAGCCAGACGGTACAACAAGGTTTTGCAATGACTACCGTAAACTAAACGCTGTGTCAAAATTTGATACTTATCCTATGCCCAGGGTTGACGAACTGGTAGAGAGACTGGGAAAAGCCCGATATCTCACGACCCTAGTGTCACGGTAGCTTATGACAAGATATAATGAACACCAAATATCTGGGTTGAACTGAACGAGGCTTAGATATAATAAAATATAATTTATTCCTTAAATAAGGTGAACACAGCAATATAGTACAATTAACAGAAAAGAGGATAACACTTACTCAGGTTTGGGGGATGGAGAAGTATCCAATAGCAATTCTTCAACAGTCCAGTGACTCAAGATGGTATCAGAAACATAACTCCAGCACAACTCCAGCAATCCAGTGAATTTCAAGATGGTATCAGAAGCTCAACTAACAACTGTAGGGTTGACACAGTTTATATACCTGTGCAACCCTATTCTTAACATTGAACACAGCCTATTGGTGAACAATTATCTAACGTGGAGACTAACAGACTAACACATGCCCTCAGGTAACAATTAGACTGCCAGAGTTTGTTGATTGACTAATACTTAATCCCTAGACATTGGGTAACAATCAAGGCAGTTACTTTTTGATCACCGTGCTTAGGCTACTCAGCCGTTTGCCCTTCAGGGCTTATTAGCCTAGCAAATGGCGTCTGCATTTTCAGAACAGAAAAATAAAATACATATACACTTTAATATCTACACATATTAATAAGTGCCATTCTGGTGGACTCAGTGGGTCGACCTTTGCCAGTTTTTAATGCCTACAGTGACTCCACATATTGGCCAAATATGAACTCTCTGCGACCTCCCGAACTGGAGATACAGAAAGGCACTTTAAAACATTAAAATACATGCTTAGAATGAACACATGGGAACAGGGGAACATACATTTTCAAGGTATAACAAGGTGCAAACCTCATCCCTGGACCGCAGTCCAGTTAACCCCTTTTCTCTCTGGTGAGGTCAAGGGATGGCCATATGGGGTGCAACCCCTTTAATACCGGGCCACCCCCTTTCTCCCTCTACACCTCCCCTTCTTAATGGGTGACCTGTGGCCCACTGGCCCTAACAGGGAGTGGGGCACTGCTGGCACCCTTAACGAACTCAGTCTCAGAGGGATAGTCCTGACGTGAAAGTCCATCAGCATTGCTGTTTTCACTACCCTTTTTGTGCTGAATGGTAAAATCAAACTCTTGCAAGGCCAAGCTCCACCGTAGCAACTTGGCATTCCCCCCTTATGCCCTCTGCAGCCAACTCAGGGGGTTGTGGTCTGTGAGGACCATGAAAGCCCGTCCATACACATAGGGCTGGAGTTTTTTGAGTGCCCACACAATGGCCAAGCACTCTCTCAATGGTGGCATAGGCCACCTCTCTGGGAAGTAGTTTTCGGCTGAGGTACACCACAGGGTGCTCTCTACCGTCGTCCCCCACTTGGCTCAACACAGCCCCAATGCCATAGTCCGAGGCATCAGTCTGTATGAGGAGATGTTTGGTATAGTCTGGGGCAGCCAGTATGGGGGCCCCAGCAAGGGCAGTTTTCAGTGCCTGGAAAGCAGTTTCACAGGCAGGAGTCCAGGTGATAAGCACAGGCAGTTGCTTCTTAGTCAAATCAGTCAGGGGTTTGGCCACGGCGCTGTACTGTGGGACAAAGTTCCTATAGTACCCTGCGGTGCCCAAAAATGCCATGACCTGTTTCTTGGTCTTTGGAACAGGCCACTGAACTATGGCTTCTACCTTGGCTGGCTCTGGTTTGAGATGCCCTCCACCCACCCTGTGACCTAAGTACAGGACCTCTGCCATCCCTACCATACACTTAGTGGGTTTCAAGGTAAGCCCAGCCTCCCTGATCCTATCTAGCACCGCAGCTACATATCCTAAATGGGAGTCCCAGGAATTACTAAAGACAGCAATGTCATCTAAGTAAGCCCTGGCATAGCTCTGCAACCCTTCCAGTAACCTATTGACCAGGTGTTGGAAGGTAGCCGGGGCATTCTTCATCCCAAATGGCATCACTAAAAATTCATAGAGGCCACTTGGAGTGATGAATGCTGACATCTCCCTAGCCTCCAGGGTCAGTGGGATTTGCCAATAGCCTTTGCTCAAATCCATAGTGGTCAGATACTTTGCCCCCGCGAGTTCATCCAGTAACTCATCCATGCGGGGCATGGGGTAGGCATCTGACACCGTCCCAGCGTTGAGCAAGCGGTAGTCCACACAAAACCGGGTGGTCTTGTCCTTCTTAGGGACTAGAACTACCGGGCTTGCCTAAGGACTCTGGGACGGAGTAATTACCCCTAGGGTCAGCATCTCCTCTATCTCCCTCTCCATACTGGTCTTGACCTCTGCTGACACTGTATAAGCGTGCTTATGCAGAGGCCGCAGGTCCCCTGTGAGCACTGGGTGTTTTGTGAGATGTGTGGTCCCTGGCATGTCAGTGAAGAGGGCCCCATACTTAGCTAGCATGTCCCTGGCTTCTCCCTTCTGCCTAGCTCTCAACTGTGCCCCTATCTCCCCCTTCTCCACAGTGTTTCATTGCCAGCTAGAAATCATAAGGGGTCCTACAAGATCCATCGCTACTTTCTGGAAGGGTTTCCCCTGTTATCGGTAGGGGTTTCAGGGGTGCCTTCACACGGTCGCCCGCCTTACCAACTCGCTGGCAGGCATCACAAGAGCGGCAGAAATTGCCCACATCTCGAGATGCCCCCGCCCAGTAGTAACGCTGTAATAACCGGGCTTGCGTTCTGTTGACCCCCTGATGTCCCGCTAACGGAATAGAGTGAGCTACCCATAACACTTGCTGTCGGTACCCCTGGGGCACTACTAGCTGTCGCTTACTGGTCAATCCCTCCTCTATCCCTGGGTTCCCTTCTTCTCTATACAGGAGTCCCTTATACCATAGGCAGTGCTCAGTGCCTTCCCCTGCCTGAGATTCGGACGCCCGAAGTCTCACGCCGGCCAGGGTAGGGTCTGTCTTCACTGCCTCCCTAAACTGGGCTCCTAATTCTGGCCACCCCCCAGTCATGTCATTGTCTGGAGAATGGGGAAGGGTGAGGGGAAACAGTAAGTCAGTCTGTGGTTGCAACTGATCCTGGCTTACCTCCCCGGGCTCCTCTGCGCCCTCCGCTAACGTTGGTCCCAAAGGCTGGGGGACTGGCGCCGCCGCCATTACCGCTGTCTGGCTCCGGGTAACCGCCGCAGGCTTGGGCACTCGGTCATAGGTGCAGGTCATCGGTCCCAGATCGTTGCCAAGAAGAACATCGGCATTCAAACCGGGTAAAACCCCCACCTCCCGCACACCCTGGCCCTCCCCCCAATCCAAAAAGATTCTGGTCACTTGCAGGAAACGTGGCTCTCCGTCGGCCACAGTGATCTGTATCCCAGGGCCTGGGATCAATTCCTCTGGCCGGACCATATCAGGTCGGACCAGGGTCACTGCAGCTCCTGAATCCAGCAAGCCGACTGCTTGCCGGTCACCGACTGTGACCGGGGTGAGATGTCGGCTCCAGGTCTGCGCTGAGATGTCCTCCGCTCCTGGCTGTAGGCACCGATGAAACCGGGACAGGTGCTGCATGGGACGTCTCGCTGGGAGTTGTCTCCAGGACCGGTCCGGCTGCTTCGGTGGAAGTCACCCGCATGCGGGCTACCGGCTTCGCAGCTGGGGTGCATTGCCCCTGATGGGGTCCGCCGGAACGCAAGGGTTACGGGCAATCTGGTCTGATGTGACCAGGGCGGTTGCAGTTGTAGTACCGGCGCTCGTGCCGGTGCTCCCCCGCCTTTGGTGAACTGCTGCCCGCAGGCGGCCTCTGAGTCCATTGGGGGGTATTGGCAGACTTTCTGACCGGTGCCGCCGCCACAGCCGCCTTGGCTACTGCTTTGGTGGTCATCAGGGCTCGGCTGGCCACATAGTCGTCTGCAAGCCTCGCCGCCTCCTGGTAAGTCTTGGGCTTCTTGTCGTACACCCAAGCCCTCACCGCCGGCGGGCACTGCTCCATGTGCTGCTCCTGAAAGATGAGGTCCAGCAGGCGTTGGTAAGTCCGTGCCTCATAGCCCTCCACCCAGCGTATCCCGTACAAAGCCATGCGGGTCACGTAGGTAACATAGGACTCCTGGGGCTGCCTCTCCTCCTGCCGGAATTTACCCTGGTAGGCTTCAGGGGTAAAACCATACTGAAACAATAACAGTTCTTTCAGCTGTTCGTAGTCATCAGCATACTCATCTGGAAGCGCCATCATCGTCTGCTTAGCCAAGCCGGACAGTAAGGGGTCCAAACGTGCAACCCTATGCTGGGGAAGCACTTTGTACCGCCGGCACTGCGTTTCAAAGTTCTTTAAGAAACTGTCAATCTGGTCAGTGCCTTCCACGAAACTGTTAATCTGGTCAGTGCCTTCCACGAACTTGGTGAGACTGTGCTGGTCCAGTTTGAGTTCATCTGTGTTGGGTTGGACAGGGCGGCAATAAGCAGGTCTGTTCACTGCCATAGTGATAAACTGCAGCCGCTCCTCCAGTGTCCCTCTGTCTCCCCATGCAGTAATCAGTGCCAACATTTCAGGGGTGAACGGACTGGTAGCCGCAGTAACCAGTACCCCTCCTGTTGCACTGCTCCCGGGAGGTGCATTCGTTCCCTCCCCGAGATTCCGCCGCCCCGGCACTGGGTTCCTTCCCTGATCTCCGGGTGGCTGTATAAAGGCAAACTGAGCCGTATCCTGAGGCTCTGCAAGCCGGGCTTCATAGTCACCGATTGCGTCAACCATGTCTGCGACCTCCTGGTTCTCATAGGGCAGTCCATAATCACGGCACTTGTCCTTCAGCTGAGCTCGGGTCCACATGTTGGATGAGCCTCCAGCCTCGCTCATGGTTCAGTCGCAGCAGTGAGGTGGTGTTACAACTTGTGTTAACTGTTGCACTACTGTGTGTTCAATATCTTTAGTCCCAGGAACTTGCAATTACCATAAAGTTCCTACTATGTTACAGTATCCCGCAGTATACTGTAACACAGGTCCAGTTCAATCCCGCCGCTTGCCACCAGTTAATTATAGAGCTTGTCACGGTAGCTTATGACAAGATATAATGAACACCAAATATCTGGGTTGAACTGAACGAGGCTTAGATATAATAAAATATAATTTATTCCTTAAATAAGGTGAACACAGCAATATAGTACAATTAACAGACACGAGGATAACACTTACTCGGGTTGGGGGATGGGGAAGTATCCAATAGCAATTCTCCAACAGTCCAGTGACTTTCAAGATGGTATCAGAAGCATAACTCCAGCAATACTCCAGCAATCCAGTGACTTTCAAGATGGTATCAGAAGCTCAACTAACAACTGTAGGGTTGACACAGTTTATATACCTGTGCAACCCTATTCTTAACATTGAACACAGCCTATTGGTGAACAATTATCTAACGTGGAGACTAACAGACTAACACATGCCCTCAGGTAACAATTAGACTGCCAGAGTTTGTTGATTGACTAATACTTAATCCCTAGACATTGGGTAACAATCAAGACAGTTACTTTTTGATCACTGTGCTTAGGCTACTCAGCCATTTGCCCTTCAGGGCTTATTAGCCTAGCAAATGGCGTCTGCATTTTCAGAACAGGGTACTGGCAGGTTCCCCTCACAGAAAGGGCAAAAGAAAAGACAGCCTTCTCAACCCCAGACGGCCTCTTTCAGTATAGGGTGCTGCCTTTTGGCTTACATGGAGCTCCTGCCACATTCCAAAGAATGATGGATAACATTTTAAAACCACATGCTCGGTATGCTGCCGCCTACCTGGATGATGTGGTAATCCATAGTGAAAATTGGCAATCCCACCTTCCAAAGGTCCAAGCTGTGCTTGACGCAGTTCGGTCTGCTGGACTAACTGCTAACCCCGCTAAATGCACTATTGGTCTGGAGGAGGCCAAGTATCTGGGGTATTCTATTGGCAGAGGTTTACTCAAACCCCAAACACTTAAAGTAGAGGCGATATCAAATTGGCCAAGGCCCGTTACAAAAAACAAGTAAGGACCTTTTTGGGATTAATTGGTTACTATAGAAGGTTTATTCCCAATTTTGCAACTAAGGCAACCCCACTAACCGACCTCACAAAAGCAAGAGGACTGCTAATGGTAAAGTGGCCCCCCGAAACCGAACAGGCCTTTAGAAGCCTGAAAGAAGCTCTCTGTGCCCAACCAGTGTTGGTCACACATGACTTCTCTAAAGAGTTTTTAGTCCAAACCGACGCATCTCAGGTAGGGCTGGGGCTGTACTCTCCCAGGAGTCTCAAGGTGAGGAGCACCCCATCCTTTATTTAAGTAGGAAACTAAATCCCCAGGAGAAAAATTACTCCATAGTCGAGAAAGAGTGTCTCCCAATAAAGTGGGCTGTAGAGACGCTCAAATACTATCTGTTGGGGAGAAAATTCCGGTTGGTCACAGATCATGCACCCCTCACCTGGATTTGTCAAAACAGAGAGAAGAATGCTAGAGTGACCAGGTGGTTCCTAAGCCTACAACCATTTCAATTTTCTGTGGAACACAGGTCAGGGCACAAACATGGCAATGCTGACGGGTTGTCAAGGATGCACTCCCTAATATCCATGGTCGCTCATCCCTCGAGGTCTGAGCTGGGGGGGAAGATATGTGACAGAAATCAGGGGATGGTAATAAATTCCATATATAGGGCTCCCAGGATACTGAACAGTTTCTATCCTGTTTAGGCTGGAAGTGCAGCCTCATAATACATGCACTCCATCCCACAGTTTGGCAAGTGCTGGAACTGAGGGATGAGGGATCCAGACCACAGTTTCTCTGCTGCCTGATATCTGTCACCTGTCATGCTAATTAGAAATCAGGTATTTAAGACTGATTTCCTGGTTCCTCTTCCCTCTCCCCAACAGCCTGGAGGCAGGAAGGCTGCTGGAAGCAGAGAGGGGAAAAGCCTCTCCCCAAACAGGTAAAATCATTCTATTCCTTTTTGTCTAAAACTGCAAAGTTCCTTATTTTGTTGTTGGAAGTGGAAAACCCACTCCAACCCTGAGACAGGGAAAACCTAAGTTAAGTTATTGCTCAGGTGAGCAGGTTTTGTTTGTTTGTGTTTCTGTTGTATGCACTGTGGCAGTCTCAGTGCCTGGGACTGAATAAACCAGGCATAGCCTGTTTAAAGGAACAGCACGTGACGCCTCGTCATTTAACCTACCCTAAAAGACCGTGTTCTAACAGTCCCGGACAGACGGCGGAGCCCCGGAGTAAGCCGTTTGTCACATAATAAATATATATATATACACATACACACACACACACACACACACACACACACACTGAGCATTTCTTATTGTGGTTTAGATTCTTTGACGATATTCTGATCCTCTGGGATGGGTTGATACCTGCCTTGTACAGTTTCGTCGTTAGCCTCAACCACAACTAGCTCAATATCAAGCTCACCTGGGTGGCCAATACTGAAGGTGAGGATTTTCTGGACCTCAGTATTAATATTGATCCAGGTGGCAGTATCCTCAGATATTCACCGTAAATCTACAGCCACCAATGCGGTTTGACATGCTGCAAGTGTACATCCCCAACACCATATAAGAAGAATTCCAATATCAGACTTTCCAAGATTAAAAAGGAATTGCTCAACACAGTCTATTTCTGAAAGGAGATCTAATGAAATGTGTTCTCGCTTCCAGGCCAGAGGCAATAGGAAGTCTGTGATCAAACATGGACAGAATACCAGCAATCATAGAACAGGTGACTCACTCCTTACACCGAAAGTGACAGAGACCGACCAGACGAATAGAACTGTACGTTCTATTAGACATACAATAGGAATTGGTCAAGTTACAGGAGGGTTCTGTATGTACTTCAAACTGATCCTGATCTTAACAAACTTTTAGGTAACTCAGTGAATCTTGTCAGTCGACGGGCACCTAATCTTGCTGATAAACTGGGTCCATAGCCCCTACAGTGCTACGAGACCAGATAATTTTCTATATAGGGGTATACAGCATGGCTTTCAAACATGCCGGTCTTGTTCGGCATGCAAATTTGTCACCTACTGATATACTTATGACATTTAGATGAAAGATAAAACATAACATCAGAGCTTCCCTCAATTGTAAGTCCAAAGCGGTCGTCTACTACTTGACATGCCCCTGTGGTAAGAACATTGAGATGACCACCCGTGAACTTCGTTTCCACGTTTTAGAACACGTGAGAAATATCAGAAGTATAGCACGAGATCTGACCGCAGGCCACAAAGAGACCCCCTGCTTCAATAATATGTTCTTAAAATAAAAGCAGCGCGATCGCCTGTTAGAGGGACGCAGAGAGAGTGACTGATTCGGTCTACTCTCACTGCACTTCTCTTCCAGACAGATGCAGCCAGATAGGATTAACACAGCGGGAGTCCCATTCAGAGGCAGGGACGCCCACAGTGTTAACCCTGATGGGCTATTCCCCCCTGCTATGCACCTTGCAGTGAACGCTCCAGGTTTGGTCCGCTGTTCACCAGCACGTGTGCTGTGGCAGGTTGGAGGTACAACTGGCTACATTTGTATATTCCCTCTTCCCTGCCACAAACCCATTACCTCCTCATATTACACCCCCATTCTCTCTTATATCCCCCCATCTCCAGCCAATTACCTCATCATACCTCCCCCCCCCCCCCCTTCCAGGCCCATTACCTTCTTATATCAATATCCCTTCATGCTGCTTATACGGGCCTTTTCCTCCCCTATCCCCCCACCCAAGAGCTCCAGTAAACCACCCCAATAGAAAAAAAAGTTGTTACACATTAGCACGTATTTCCCAGAATCCCTGACTGCAGTGGAAGCTATGAGATAATTGCGAAAAGCAGGGTTGCAGATCTGTCTAAGCTAAGTGAATGTGCGACAAGTGGTATTTTTATTTGCTGTACACTGTACGATGGAGGACTGTCTTCACTTTTTTACCCACCATAACTTATTTTGGGACGCAAGCACTAATAAACATACAGACAGACAGATGTGAAAAGCAGGCCCTCCAGGTCTTGTAGTAAATTATACAAAACATTTATTCAAAACAGATCAATGTTATGGAGCTTCTCTCAAGACAACGGGGACCTAATCGTCGATCACCAAATGAAATATATTTTGAAAAATGTTCCAAGTGTGCTGGACCTGTTACAACACACACACACACACTAAATATTTCTCAAAAAATATTTTATAGGCTACAACAAAAAGATAATAAAATGTGAATCCAAATGGCAATAACGATTTTGCACAATAAAAACTTCTTAAGAATGAAACAAATATTAAATCACTTTACTTACTGTACATTTCCATTAAATCCTTTTGTTGAATTGGACAAGTCTGTAAGGGTGCTGTTGAATGAAGATGAACCAAGTGGTTTTCTGCGTCTGAAAGGGCATGCATATTTATTAAAAAGCCAACAAAATCTCCCCAAGTTGTAACATTTACAAAATTACTAATCAAACTCAACCAAAAGTGATGGATGGTTATTTCCCAAAGTTTCTCACCAGCAACACTGGTACAAAAAGACTGCAACAGATATTAAATGAGGTTGAAAAAAAGAAAGAAAAAAAAAACAGACATGTATGTCTATCAAGTTCAACCGATGTTAAAATTAGACAACAGATATACTTATCCTATATTTGTACTGTATTTACAATATTTTGATCCAGACGAAGGCAAACAACCTATGAAACATTATCCAATGATTGTAGGATTGCACTGTGTATTTTTGTCACATTGGAAGAAGCTTTGGGCATCTTTGTTTGTTTTTGCTGTATACATTTAGCCATGCCCACTAGCACTCCTTTGGACACACACACACACACACACGCACACACGCACGCACGCACAATGTGGTAATGTTTGGGGTTTCTCAGAGCTTGTTAGGAATCTGTATGTTTATTATCCAATGATGTCTTATAAAGGGAGAAAATAAATTCCTTCCTGACTACTAATAATGGCCTTCAGATTTCTCCCTGGATCATCCTCCTTCGAAATGTTTACTTATTTGGTAGATCCCGGTTTACTTTCACTTTCTAAAAAGATAGCTTTAAAAAAAAAAAAAGTTGGACATCTATTGTATTTGCCATCAGTCTCCATTGATAATGAATTCCACATTTTAACTGCCCTTACTGTAGAGAACCCTTTCCTTTGTTGCTGGTGAAATTTCCTTTCCTCCAACCTCAAGAGATGACCCTGTGTCGTTTGTACTGTCCTTGGGATGAATAGTTCTTTTGAAAGCTCCTTGTATTGACCATGAATACATTTATATATAGTTTATAATATCCCCTCTTTGACGCCTCGTTTCTAATGTAAACAAATCTAAATTTAGCTACCCTCACCTTATAAAATCAGATCAATCCAATGTATTAATTTGGTGGCTCTTCTGTGCACTTTTTTTATGGAGTGATGCCCAAAACCGTACTTCATACTCAAGGTGTGGTCTTACTAATTCTTTATAAAAGGTGCATAATTATGTTTACTTCCCTTCCATCCATTGCCCGTGTAATGCCAGATAAGATCGTGTTTGCCTTTGCAGCTACTGCATGACATTGGGCACTATTGCCAAGCCTGCTGTCTACAAGCACTCCTAAATCATTCTCAAGGATTGAGCTAATTTTGCTCCATTTAAACAGTCGCCTGTTTATCTTGTACCAAAATGCGTAACCGTACATTTATATATGAAGGAAAACACTCCCATTGAAAGCAATTGTGCTATATCTGGTGCAATAATTATGAACCAATTTTGCCTGTTTCGCAGCTGGGAGATTTTGATCAATAACCTCTGCGACTGTAGCACAGACGCGGTAACTGAAAACTCGTGTCCATATTTGTTTGTATTATTATTGTACCTGTGGGTCTGTAAGATATGAAACAAAGGTGGTGAATGTCTGATGAATTTGTTTCTGCACTATATTGTAGGACTTGTGTGTGCACAGAGAGAAATAAACCAGTAATATAACAGGGCACAAAATGTTTTTTTTAGAGCATCAATCCCCCCCACCCAAATCATAATTTTTCTTCATCATCAATGGCAGCATACAACACTGGGAATGCTCCTCCTCCAGGACATGACATACCTGGTTCATGTAGGTAAAGGTTGCATGTGGCCGCCCTCAGGACCGAAATCCCTTGGGCTACTGTATGTCTGATGCACAGAGGAAGAGGGAATCCTGGTATGCAGGAAAAGGTAATAGTAATCACTGCTCAACCTTATTATCCCAAATCATATAGGTAAATACAATGAGGTGCATGGGAAATGAAAACGTACTATTTGCAAAGAAAGTGATCCAGAGTGACCACCAAAGAAATCCCAATATATTGCACACTACAACAACATCTATAGGAACAGATCCTAGACCATATAGGAGACCAGGAGGTTAAAAACAAAAAAATATTTATTATTCTATTTTAACACTTCTAAATATAAACATTAATTTCTGCACTTCTAAATAAAGATACTAAATACTTTAACATTTTTGTTTTTATAAAATCAACTAAAAATGGATGGCGCTGGAGTGGGCAGATGTATCGTATACTCCTCATTGAGTATGTACATTTGCATATAATATGCAAATACACTTGAAATTAGTGTGACTTTGTAGCACCAAATGTGCAATTGCTGGAGTGTGCAAGTGTAACATATACAGTACTTCTCATTTATTGTGCACATTTGCATGTAATATGCATAAACACTTAGAATCAGTGTGATTTTAGCAGCAGCAATCAATGTGCAATTATATATGCTGTATGTCGTATGACCACAATAATTTTGAGCTTAACTTTCAGCTCACAATGGTACAATGTTAGACCTCTCAAACCCTAATAAGATATTTATGTTGCCATAATGCTTTCAAATTTAATCTTGCGACAAAGGGAATTGTCTACAACAAATTGTTATACTGTCCGTAGAGGACACAATGTCTGCATAATATCAGGGTTAGAGCAGTAGTTCATACAACCGTTCAGCTACAATGTATTCATCTTTGCCTCATACTCCATCAGACTCCGAAACTCAAACCGGCTGACATCAATCCGTGCGTCGCCTGATGCCTGACGATCGTTTCGCGCCTTTTTGGCGCTTCTTCAAGGGGGGAGGAGCGTACAATCACTCCTACAGTTTAGAGTATTTATACTCTCCTGGGGGCGGGACACGGGGCGTATCAAAAGTGTTTACGAGTCTCCCCGTTGGTTTATCTCCCGCTGTCCGGTCACATGACCGTTACAGAATAATTAACTTCTATTACATGGATAGTATATGGATAGTATATGCCTAAATACATTCTAATACAGACGCAGCATTCTAAACACCAGGATAGTTTATATGGGATGTATCAGCAAAAGGGATCCATCATAATGGTCAGTTGGTATCATTTGAAGTTGTGTGTTAAGATGTAGGAGTGATGACTCGCTGGATACTTACTGATGACGAAGATCTAGTGGAGTGTTGAATCCATCCCCTACATTCACAAGTAGGAGGTCGCGAAACATAAAAGATAGAGTGGTTCAGAGCCACTTTAAGTTAATTATTCTGTAACGGTCATGTGACCGGACAGCGGGAGATAAACCAATGGGGAGACTCGTAAACACTATTGATACGCCCCGTGTCCCGCCCCCAGGAGAGTATAAATACTCTAAACTGTAGGAGTGATTGTACGCTCCTCCCCCCTTGAAGAAGCGCCAAAAAGGCGCGAAACGATCGTCGGGCGACGTGCGCATTGATGATGTCAGCCGGTTTCAGTTTCGGAGTCTGATGGAGTATGAGGCAAAGATGAATACATTGTAGCTGAACGGTTGTATGAACTACTGCTCTAACCCTGATATTATGCAGACATTGTGTCCACTACGGACAGTATAACAATTTGTTGTGGACAATTTCCTTTGTTGCAAGATTAAATTTGAAAGCATTATGGCAACATAAATATCTTAATAGGGTTTGAGAGGTCTAACATTGTACCATTGAGAGCTGAAAGTTAAGCTCAAAATTATTGTGGTCATACGACATACAGCATATATAATTGCACATTGATTGCTAAAATCACACTGATTCTAAGTGTTTATGCATATTACATGCAAATGTGCACAATAAATGAGAAGTATATGTTACACTTGCACACTCCAGCAATTGCACATTTGGTGCTACAAAGTCACACTAATTTCAAGTGTATTTGCATATTATATGCAAATGTGCATACTCAATGAGGAGTATACGATATATCTGCCCACTCCAGCGCCATCCATTTTTAGTTGATTTTATAAAAACAAAAATTTAAAAGTATTTAGTATCTTTATTTAGAAGTGTAGAAATTAATGTTTATATTTAGAAGTGGTAAAATAGAATAATAAATATTTTTTTGTTTTTAACCTCCTGGTTTCCTATATGTATAGGATCTGTTCCTATTGATGTTGTTGTAGTGTGCAATATATTGGGATTTCTTTGGTGGTCACTCTGGATCACTTTCTTTGCAAATATGCAGGAAGAGGGCAAGTTTTTATTTGAGAAGATTGTGTTTGTCATTTGTGTCTCACAGAGCAGGAAGAGATCGTCTGTCCCTATGTCTGCCTCTAAAAGGGAAACTGCTGGGAAACTGCTTTACCTGAACTTCCTGTAAAATGAATGCAGCTGCTAAATCCAAGCATTTGTGCTATATGGAACATAATCAAAGCCTACTGTTCTTAAAAAAAAAGTTCTGCCATGATTGAGGGCTGAAGCAGTCGCCGAGACATCGCCTTTGCAGGTGGCAGTCTGTTATATGGATAAAAGCATCCGTGAGGCAGTAAAAACGGAGAACGTCTGGTATACGAGATCCAGATTCCAGACATTTCTGAATTTCTTACAGGAAGCACCTGCCACAAGGCCAGAACATAGTTTAAGTTTCACGTCTGACCAGATGATGTTTTCTTCATTTGATGAAGATAAAGTACAGGACAAATTAGGTTCCTAAAAAGGTGGATCACACGGACAAGCTTATCAAGAATGTGTGCTGTATAATAAAATCGAGGATACTTAAGATGAAATAGCGGTACTGAATTCACCCTTCCTGGATCACACAAGAAGTTTAGATGTTTTCAATTACTTCAGTTTCTTAAAGGGAGCAATCCCTCCTAGGACCAAAGTGTACTAATGGAAGTGACATTGTTAAGGTGATTTTTTTTTTTAACCCAAAATCGGACACCTGTAAGTATTTTAAAATAATTTTTAAGTTAGTTTGTAAACATGATGATCTATGACTTGGGAGCAGTGGAGGGATTCTGCCGGTTCGGGAGAACCAGTGCCTAAAATTCTTAGTTCCTAGAACCGGTGCCACCAGCCCTACCTTCCCCCACAGAATTCCGCACTGTGTCCTGCTGTTAAGCTGTGCAGGACCCCATGCAGAGAAGCACTCATCCAGCTCTGCCCCTAAGGCTGCGGTCCCAGTGCACGCGCGCCCGGCGGCGCGTGCACAGCGCTGCACCCGCGGTCCTGGGAGGGAGAGGTTGCGACGGGAGGGGGCGTGGTGGGGTTTTTGCGGGGGCTTGGCCATGACCTCACGCGGCTGGTTCGCCCTCATTGGCTGAACCGCCGGCAGAGGCGTGGTGACGGCTCCGTCGCAAGTTCCACACACATTTTTTGTGTGTGTGGAAAATCTTGCAGTACAGCGCGGCTGCTGAATGTGCGCTGACGCATGTACTCGGACCTGAGTGACTGGGGGGCCGGTGCTTGTGCGCACACTGAGGCATGCGCTGTGGCAGTCACTTGGACCCCAGCCTCACACTTCCTGCATCTTCAAGGTGCCAGGTCAGGGGGGTGGGGGGGTATAGAAGCCCAGAGCATGCACAAACTGTGGAACCCTGGCGTCACTCCAGCAAGCCTTGAAGGAAAGAACCTGCTTGCTGCTGCTCCATTGTGTTTCTCACTACAAGGTAAGTGCAGCAGCCACCCTCCCCCTCCCCCCCCCACAGCAGGCAGAAAAAAAACAACTTAACTTTCAGAACTAACAATTGCACTGCAAGAACTTTTGGAAATTTTATTACACTGGGACTGCTGGAACTGGGTCCCTCTGGTCTCTCTGCCCCCCCCCATGTCTTTCTCTGCCCTCCCTGGTCTCTTTACCCCCCCCTGGGTCTCTCTTTGACCCCCCCCAGTCTTTCTCTGCCCCCCCTGGTCTCTCTTTTCCCCCCCCCCTGGTCTCTTCCCCCCCCCCCCCCTGGTCTCTCTCTGCCCCCCCCTGGTCTCTCTCTGCCCCCCCCTGGACTCTCTCTGCCCCCCCCTGGTCTCTCTCTGCCCCCCCCTGGTCTCTCTCTGCCCCCCCCTGGTCTCTCTCTGCCCCCCCCTGGTCTCTCTCTGCCCCCCCCTGGTCTCTCTCTGCCCCCCCCCCTGGTCTCTCTCTGCCCCCCCCCCTGGTCTCTCTCTGCCCCCACCCCTGGTCTCTCTCTGCCCCCCCCCTGGTCTCTCTCTGCCCCCCCCTGGTCTCTCTCTGCCCCCCCCTGGTCTCTCTCTGCCCCCCCCTGGTCTCTCTCTGCCCCCCCCTGGTCTCTCTCTGCCCCCCCCTGGTCTCTCTCTGCCCCCCCCCTGGTCTCTCTCTGCCCCCCCCTGGTCTCTCTCTGCCCCCCCCTGGTCTCTCTCTGCCCCCCCCTGGTCTCTCTCTGCCCCCCCCCTGGTCTCTCTCTGCCCCCCTTGGTCTCTCTTTGCCCCCCCTGGTCTCTATTTGCCCCCCCCCCCCCCATGTAACTCTCTGCCCCCCTGGCCTCTCTTCCCCCCCCCCCTGGTCTCTCTTCCCCCCCCCCCTGGTCTCTCTCTGCCCCCCCCCCTCCTGTCTCTCTCTGCCCTGGACAAAAGAAACAGTATAATGACAATCGTAGCGATATTTAAAAATTTTAACAGAGGCAAATAAATAATTTATTTCAATCAAATATTGTTGGTTTTCATTTTTCACTATAAAAGGGCGATATGGTCTCCCTCTCTCTCCCCCCGTCTCTCTCCCTCTTCCCCCCCCATCTCGTCTCTCTCCGTCTCCCCCCCCTCTCTCCCCCTCTCTCCCCCTCCCCCCCTCTCTCTCTCCCCCCCTCTCTCCCCGTCCATCTCCCTTTCCTGCCCCCCGTGTTTCTCTCCCGTTCCCCCACCACTATCTCTCCCCCCCCGTTTCTCTTCCCCCATCCCCCCCCCCCCCGAGAACCTGGTGCTAAAAATGTTGAATCCCACCACTGCTTGGGAGGGGTTTGATTTCCTTTAGCTGCTCCATTATGGCTGTGACAGACAGGAGGAGGAGTACCTCCCAAAGTAGAGCTCTAGGATAGTGACACACAATGGCAAATAAATGAATATTCCAAAGTATTAATGTCCACAGTAACAATCCAGATGTTGATCCTAAATAAGCTCCTAGATTGGGCATAAACAAAAAATATAAACGGGGTTAGTCAGGGTCGCCCGTGTGGATCAACCCAGACCCGCAACTTAATGGATTAACAATGTCCTGGAGCTGGATCACAATATGAATGAAAGGAAGTAATGAAAACTTCTGTACTCACTTGATTGAAGATCTGAATAGGAGTGCACCGGCTCAAAGGAATGATGCAGGAAAAGAAACTCCCAGCTGGGAGAAAGTGCCTTGCACTGCTGCCGTGGGAATCACCAAAAGAAAAGCTGATGCTGCTGGATCACTTAAAAATATATTTATTGTTAACCGGACATATACAAAAAATAGCAAGCACCTCACGGAGTGGCACTCTGACGAGTTTTGTGCGCTACCAGCACTTTGTCGGCTTTGATGGCTTCATCACGTGGTGAAACGCGTAGGAGGAGCCAGCATTGAGTCCAGTGTACAGAGTGACAGAGGAAGCCGTGAGGTGAATATCCTGCTGCTGATTAGGCTGACCAGCCTGCTGCCTGTCCTTACTGGAATCTAGTGACTGTGGAAGTCTAACCGGGAGGGGGGGGGGAAACTTGTAGACACCCAGGACTGTACATCTGACGGCGTACCAAGGAGACCCACAACCCCCGCTTACTGACGGAGAAAGTGAGTCCCAACAGTGTATACGTCCAATCCAGCCCTGAAGCAGGAAATATCTGGTGTTAACCCCAGAGAGGAAGGACTTCGCAGGAACTGACAGCCAACAGCTGCAATCCAGACAGCATCCACCCAAACAGGCAATATCTCTGTCCTTTTACACACCACTATCAGTTCATTTCTTGAACTGATCATTATAGCAATTCTATTTATATCAGAACTACATTTATGGTCTTCATAGGTTAATATAAAGTTGAATTTACTTGTTACTGCGCCTCCACTTAATTTCTATGCTGGCCCTCAGTCCCAGAGGTTTTAGGTGAAGTTTAAGATAGTTATCCTAGCTGGAAATTTCCCACCAGACTTGATTGCGGTTTGTAGGTAGGGTAGGTCAGAGATGACCAACAGAAAGAAATCCCATTAGTTTGCACTCAACTAAATTATAACTCTGCGTATAAACAATTATGTATCAAACCATATGGGTGTCAGAAGGTGCCAGAAGGTTTAAAACACAAAACAAAAAATTATTTATTATTATATATATATATATATATATATATATATATATATATACACATCTAATTGATATCTACTAAATTAATTAAAACTAATATAAAATCTCTAAAGATAACGGCGACGGAGCACGTCAGCAAACCCCTCCAAAATGGGTGTACAGATGTACAACTAGTGTGGTATACAATATACTATCATGGCGGTCCTGTAATTAGATAGATGTGCATATATACAGAGCTAATCAATATAAGTCTGTATATGGTTAATCAGCTATGTGCCGCAGGGTTAAGGTACTCCTGGCTACTTATATTCCATGCAATGACATATACGCACATTCCACGCACTTGATTGCGGTTTGCACACAGTTCGCCAAGAGTTATAAAGTAATTATTTAGATCAATGGTGGGTAATGAGATGGAAATGATTTAAATTTTGCCACATGGATAAATCATGTTTGTTTGATGGCAGGTTTTCTATTTGTATAAAGTAATATTATCAGTGTCTGCAGCAAGCTAGGAGTAGAGAGAAAGCAGAGCGGGCTTCCAGAGTAAACTTGAGGAGAAAGGGGGGGTGTACTCCTACTACCGGCATGAATCAATATTGTATATATACACTGCATATGTCTGACTAGCCTGTTTGAGCCACCTGTACCAGGTTGGATGATTAAGGTCTTTATTCGTATCAGTAGGTTTTGTAAAAAAAACTCTCCCTCCCTCCGCCCCTCATCTCACTATCCCCCAGCTCACCTCTCACTCTCCCTGTCATTCCCTGCTCGACATGTAGCTCCCCCCTGTGTGCTCCTGCAGTGCACTGAAAGTACTGTAGGAAAGGACCAGGGAGAGAGGTGTTGGGGGCCGCAGGGGGATCTCCAGAAGCGATTTTATCGTTTATTTTTTAACGTGTCTCCGTGGTCATCAATATGTGGGGCACACCACTTGCCCTATAACAGTTTGCATTTTGGAACACATTCACAATATCACTATAAGTCGAGCGTCACATAATGTAGCTTTACATTTTAAAAAGGTTCATCACTCTTACCCTACGTGTCTAATTTATCGAATAGGTTCAGCTTAGGCCTCAGACATGGTAACACTAACCGCGCTGACGCTCATGCTCTCCTGCTCAAGCAGGAGCATTTTTCTGTCCTTGCATGAGCGTCAGCGAGCGCGCTTGTGAGCCGGGGCGGGAGGCAGGGCTAGCACGCCACGTCACGGCCTGCCATTGGCTTTTTGCGGTCACGTGACCGGCCCCCCACTTCCCTCAGGAGGAAAAATTACATTTCACTGTTGGCTACAATTCCACACACCTCCGCAAGCGCCATCTAAAGCCGCCCTCAGTAGGGATGATGGGGGTAAGTGGCGCAGTTTAGCACGGTCTTTTTGACCATGGCCCTGGCCTTAGTTGGAGAGGTGGGAATAGAACCAATGAGCGAATCCTTTTGGATTTACCATCTATGCACCCTCCAAACAACTGGGTTGAATGTTGATATTGAGATTAATTAATTTGTGGTTTGTTCACTCCTTGATGTAAAATTGGTGGAGGCTATATTAATATTTGTGAGGTCTTGATACCTTGTATTCATTATACCTCCATACGAAATTATTTTTTTTATTATATATTCTGGAGGGGGGGGGGGGGGGGTGGGATCTATTAAGATTGAAGTTACTTTGTTATTTTATATCCGTTATGCCTTTGCTTTTAAAATTATTAGATTTATATTTTATTAAAAACACATTCAATTCATTTTTTTACACTTATTACATTTTAGTAGTTTTGGTTCTTGAGATTATAATTCATCCCGTTGGAGGCCGTTTTAATACTATTCTCTTGGTCTGTTTCTGTGCTCGACTAGGAAGCCAACCCGTAGGATGTGGAGATTGACCACATGCCTCGGGACAGTCTTGATAGGGAAGGCAAAACCAGATCAGAAGCCAAAAATCGGGCGAGAACACGGTTCAAGGCCGGGGACAAGGCAGAATCAAAATCCAGGCAAAGGGTTAAGGCAGGCAGAGTACAAGGCAAAATCTTCAGCAACCCAAGGTTAAAACACAAACTGGTAATAGAACAAATGCAAAGCCAAGGAGACAGGTCTCCATTTTAGTTCATGGCGAACGAGGCTACCTCTTGTCTTTAGCCATCTTTGTTCAGGGCGAGTGACCACTGTTTTTGGCCATCTTGGTTGAGGCGTAGGGAACATAGAACACAATAACAGCTGTGCCTGTGCCAAAGGGAGACGGCCGCAACGGCGGGTCTTGGCTGTTTCTTTCTTTGTATTATATTCCTTGTGGTTTTGGAGGATCCTTGTTAAGCGTTTTTTATATTTTCATTGATATCTTCATTTTTAGTCTTGTCTAGTTATTTTGCGTTCTACTACTTGCTTTGCACTATTTTAGCCTTTTGAGATTATTTTTATTTTTTATTTTTAACTAATTGCGTTGCGACATTATTTGGCCATTAAACTATTTCAGGATGCAATATCCCATTGTTATGCAACTACCTGAGGAAGCTCCTTGTGAGTGAAACGCTCAGGGTTTTTCTATGCGAAGGATCCTTTGACTGTACGGACATCGGTAGGAGTTCCATCCCGCCTCTAGTCATGACGTCATTTCTGGAAGTTGCGTATTTTATTGAATTGGGGAGGCTAATGGCTTCTGCTGCAGCAGTCCCGGCGTTCCGCTTAGATCTATTTGGTCTTAATGCTTTTTTTCACTGCAGATAGTGAGTGTACTGCCTTTTATCCTTTCAGCTATTCTAAAACAGTGTTGTACCATGTTTACCTTTTTCTCTATCCTTTTTAATTGGGAATAGCTTCAGTTCCTGCATTTTTGAAGACCCATTACTAGTCCGAAGATGTTTTTGACCCCTTAAAAAAATAAATGGAGTACATCTAATTCCAGATAAGTGGGGTCGGCTTCATTTTTTCACATCATAGATATATTATCTTAACATGATTGAAGAATATTCTCTTTTTATGTTTCTTCCATACCCTGGGAATTTTTGCCCTCCAGAGATTCTTTTCTGTCTGCATGATTGGAAAAGTCTTGTTGTGATGGAACTGCATTATGCCTAAGGAATGTTGTGACAGGGTAAATAAAAGCCATCAGCTATATGCCTGGCAGACATATATTTAGTCTGCAGTGCAGCAGTGAAGAGGTTAACTTCAGCTGGGAAGCTCATGACAATTAGTTGGATCCCAACTGCCTAATCAAGGTGTGTTAAAAACCCCAGGCTGTACACACATGCAGCCTAGCTGGTCAGGAGACAGGAGTGAAATACTGAAGAGATTACTGCCATAAGGTCTGTTTTGCAAAGTACATGTGTGATGAACTGTCTGTCTCCTGCATACTAAAGAGAAGCTATTTTGTTCTGTCTGCTAAAAATAAGCTATTTTGTTTTGTCTACTGAAGAAGAAGCTATTTTCTTTTGTTTGCTGATGAGAAGCTATTTGTTGTGTGCTGTATGTTTTAAGGCTCAAATAAATAAGCCTTATACAAAGAACCAGAGTGTGTGGTTGCATGTACCCTGCAACATATTGTGTCAAGAAGTGCCGGGATTTTGAAAGGCCCCTGCAGTTAAAAGGGCCACACACACAAGAATGAGAAAAATGGAAGAATTTTTTTTAAGAGTTTCTGTGCGAGCAGACCAGACAGCAGGGACAGATAATGCAGGAGCAGGCCCGGCTACAAGCAGAGAGAGATGAAAGACTATTGCAGCAGCAAACACAGCTCCTAACCCAGCAGCAGGCAGAATAGGAGGAGCGGATGGCCAAGCTGCTGACCCAATTCCAGGGGTCTGCCAGTCCAGAACTTGCAAACAACCCCCCGGTATTCCTGAGGAAAATGGATCCGAACGAGGATCCAGAGGCTTTTTTACTGACATTTGAAAGGGTTGCCGAAGCTCAGGGCTGGGCTGCAAATCGCTGGGCAATTGCTTTGGCCCCGCTCCTCATAGGAGAAGCCCAGGCCTCATATCAGGGCCTCCCTGCAGATCAGGCAATGGACTACCGACAAGTGAAAGCCGCCATACTGGATCGCTTAGGTCTGACCCCAGAGACCTACCGGCAGCAGTTCCGGAACATGAAGTACACTGCTAAGATGACACCCCGGGTCCTCGCGCAGCGGTTATTGGACTTGTGTACGCGCTGGATACAACCCGAGGAGTGCACTAAGGAGGCAATTCTGGAGCAGGTGGTTTTGGAACAATTCCTTCAAATAATAGCCCCTTCCGCACGCTCGTGGGTAAAACGCCACGCTGCTGAAACCCTAGCTTTGGCGGTCCAACTCGTGGAGAACTTCTTTGGGGCTGAGGAGCAGACGAATGTCCTGGACCCGACGGATCCGACTCCACCGGCACCTGCGGACGCCCAAAGAGGGAGGTCAGATCAACGGGGAACCTACGGCCCGTCCACGCGCAACCGCCAAGTCCAATGGAAGGAGCAGTCGTTCCAGCAAGGGCGGAATCCAAATGCTGGTCCCCGCCGAGCCCCTTGTCTACTTCCTGATGTCGGCTCGTCGCAAAATGAGAGGTACTTCCGAGGACGTCGCCCACAGGACCCACCAAATGCCTGGTCTCCAGTGTCCGGTCCAGCAGAGCACTATCCACAGCCCCCTCCTGTGAGGGAACCCTCTCCATGTTCCGCCTGCGGAGAACAAGGCCACCGGCATGTGGACTGTCCACGGATGGATTGTTCATTCGGCAGGACCGTCACCTCGGCCTTCACTGGGGAAAATTACAAGCCCTGGCTACTTCCAGCCCAGGTTGGGGGAAAAACCGTCCAGGCCCTTGTAGATTCGGGCTCTGGGAAAACTCTGGTCTTCCAGGGACTGTTACGGCCTAACGTGTGTTCTTTTGACTCTCCATGGAGCATAGAATGTATACACGGCGATGTAAGACGGTATCCGACGGCCAAAATCCGGCTACAGGTAAAGGGTCAGGAGGCCTACCTCGAAGTAGGAGTCGCTCCTTGGCTCCCTGCCCCAGTTGTGCTCAGCCGGGACTGGCCTTTCTTTTCGGACCTAATGGCCCCAGTCTCTCACGAGGAGCCTTATTCTGTGGCTCAAGAGAACCCTGGCAAACTGTTCCCCTTCTTGGCAGACCTTTTCCCCAGCCGACACCGGGTTCCAAAGACTCGGAAGCAAAAACGCTCCGACAAACAGGACTGGTTGCAGAAATCTGGGTCTCAAGGTGACCATTCTAGTAGCCAGAGGTCACAAGTGATGGCTGGGGATGGCCAGAGGGAGGGGGATAAGGGCCCTGGAGATTTACCAGACCTATACCTCCCTGACTTTCGCCAGAGGCAAAAGGAAGACCCAGTACTTGCTAGACAGTATGACAAGGTGGTAAAAATTGATGAGCAGATTTTTAATGCACAGGGGGTAATAGTATTCCCCCATTTTGAATTATCAAATGATATCCTGTATAGGGTGAATAGGCAGACACAAACAGGGGAGGTCACCAGACAGATATTGGTTCCCAAGGCGTTTGTTAAATCTGTGTTCACTCTAGCCCATACTGTCCCTTGGGGTGGTCACCTGGGCAGGGATAAAACATTGGACCGTATCTCGTCCCGATTCTATTGGCCAGGGATGCATAGTGATATTGCTAAGTTATGTGCGGCATGTCCGGAGTGCCAGCTAACTAGTCCGAAGGGACAAAAACCAGCCCCTTTGGTTCCTCTACCTTTGGTGTCAGTTCCCTTTGAAAGGATTGGGGTAGACTTGGTAGGACCTCTAGAACCTTCTGCGAAAGGACACAGGTTTATTCTTGTAATAGTTGACTATGCAACAAGGTATCCCGAGGCGTTCCCCCTGAGAACAGCAACGGCGAAGCAAGTAGCCAACAAGTTGTTGGAGCTGTTCTCACGGGTTGGGCTTCCCCAGGTTATGTTGACAGACCAAGGTACAAATTTATAGTAAAACTGATGCAGGATGTCTTAAAATTACTAGAGGTCGTCTGTTCGGACATCGGTCTACCATCCACAGACTGACGGATTGATGGAAAGATTTAACCGAACTCTAAAAGGGATGCTGAGGAAATATGTAGATTCAGAGAAGACAGCCTGGGATGAACTTCTCCCTTTTCTGCTTTTTGCAGCGCGGGAAGTTCCCCAGGCCTCCACGGGATTCTCTCCATTTGAACTGCTGTATGGCCGCCAACCCCGGGGTATCCTAGACCTCCTAAAGGAGTCCTGGGAGGAACAGCGGTCCCCTTCTAAGAATACCCTGCAATATGTACTAGACCTTAGGAAGCGCCTAGATGTGGTCAACCATTTTGCTAGGGAGAATCTTAGATCAGCCCAGGACAGTCAGGAGAGACATTACAATCAAAATGCTCGCATGAGAGTGTTTCACCCGGGAGATCAGGTAATGTTGTTGTTACCCAGTTGTGAGAGCAAACTCCTAACCAAATGGCAAATTCGAAGTACTCCGCCGCACTGGTGATGTGGATTACGAGATCGCTCAACCAGGGTCCAGGAAGGGTAAACAAATTTACCATGTGAACTTGCTGAAACCCTGGAAGATGCAGCGGTCTCTATTCATCCACCCGGTGAAGGAAACGGATTTGGGTCCTCAGCCCCCACGGGAGAACATCGTGGGTGACGATAAAATCCCAATGGGTAGACAGTTGTCCTCTGAACAAAAAGGGCACTTGTTAGAAATAATTACACAATTCCATGATATTTTTTCTGATTTGCATGGGCAAACTAATTTAATTTCACATGTGATCGAGACAGCACCTGGGGTAAAAGTACGTTCCCGTCCTTATATGTTGCCTGAGAGTCGTAGGGCCCTGGTAGAGAAGGAGGTACAAGAAATATTACACTTAGGAGTGATTGAGGAATCATGCAGTGAGTGGTGTAGTCCATTAGTTATGGTCCCTAAACCCGATGGGAAGGTAAGATTTTGTGTGGACCTCCGAAAGGTCAATGCGGTATCCAAGTTTGACGCATATCCGATGCCAAGGGTGGACGAGTTAATTGATGCCCTTGGTAACGCGGAATATATATCCACGCTGGATTTATCAAAAGGATACTGGCAAATACCTTTAGAGAAAAACTCCAAGTGCAAAACAGCTTTTGCCACTCCCATGGGTTTACACCAGTTTGTGACAATGCCATTTGGACTGCATGGAGCCCCAGCCACATTTCAGAGACTCATGGATAAGGTGCTCAGACCCCATAGGGCTTATGCCGCAGCCTACCTAGATGACATTGTCATTTATAGTAAACACTGGTGAGCCCACCTAAATAGGCTGAAAGTGGTCCTCGAGTCGCTAAGAGAGGCAGGGCTCACAGCCAACCCTTAGAAATGTGCCTTAAGTAAGGCGGAAACCAAATACTTAGGGTATGCAGTGGGAGGTGGAAAAGTAAGGCCACTAGCAGACAAGGTAGTTGCCCTGAAAGAAGTTCCGACACCCCAAACAAAAACGCAGGTAAGCTCTCTGCTGGGTTTAGCAGGGTACTACCGGCAGTTCATCCCCAACTACTCAGAAGTTGCAGCCCCATTAACGGACCTAACAAAAAAGTCCGCCCCTACACAAGTGGTATGGTCAACGGAGTGTCAGAGAGCCTTTGAGGACATAAAAAGGTGTCTAACAGAGGGTCCCGTCCTTAGAAGCCCAGACTTCAACAGGCCTTTTGTAGTGCAAACCGGTGCATCAGAGATAGGGCTAGGGACAGTGTTGTCACAACAGTTTGAGGGAGTGGAACATCCTATCCTTTTTCTGAGTAGGAAATTGTTCCAGAGGGAAAAAAACTACTCAGTGATTGAGGAGGAGTGCCTCGCAGTAAAGTGGGCAATCGAGGCTTTGAGGCATTACCTGGCAGGAGTCCATTTTACTCTGGTAACGGACCATGCTCCACTGAAGTGGTTAAATACACTGGCGACACACTTTATTCGAGCTCGGCTAGTCCCACGAATTCGGGTATACCCGGGTGTATTGAGGTTTGTGACTGTTTTCTGCCCGAGTGCATTGAGGTATTTTCCAGGCAGGGATTAAAGCATTTTATTCCCGCTGGCTGCAATACTGCACAGTATATATATATATACTGCAGTACAATTCATGAATTTATGCCATCTGGTAGACACCCGAAGCATTGCAGCCTATTAAATCCTAATCATTATCATTTAACAGATCAGCCGCCCGTCAGCCAGGCATGAACCCAGGCTGGGAAGGCAAACGCAACGGGGCTTGTCAGAGGTGAGGAGCGGCGCATTCCAGGTATCTGCCAGGTACATACTGGGTATTTGCTCGAATAAAGTGTGTCGGTGCAGTAGTATGAAAGATTCCAATGCTAGATTGACTAGGTGGTATATGGCCCTCCAACCCTTCTCATTTGAGATTCAGCACAGGCCGGGAAAAGAGAACGCAAATGCTGACTTCTTTTCCAGAGAAGGGGTGGATGGTCGGGCTTCAGCCGTGCGTAGCCCCAGGCACACACTAACAGGGGAGGAATGTGACAGGGTAAATGAAAGCCCCCAGCTATATGCCTGGCAGACATATGTTTAGTCTGCAGTGCAGCAGTGACGAGGTTAACTTCAGCTGGGACGCTCATGACAATTAGTTGGATCCCAGCTGCCTAATCAAGGTGTGTTAAAAACCCCAGGCTGTACACACATGCAGCCTAGCTGGTCAGGAGACAGGAGTGAAATACTGAAGAGATTACTGCTGTAAGGTCTGTTTTGCAAAGTACATGTTTTATGAACTGTCTGAACCAGAGACAGGACTGAAAATGCTGAAGAGATTACTGCTGTAAGGTCTGTGTTGCAAAGTACATGTGTGATGAACTGTCTGTCTGCTGCATACTAAAGAGAAGCTATTTTGTTCTCTCTGCTGAAGAAGAAGCTATTTTCTTTTGTTTGCTGATGAGAAGCCATTTGTTTTTGGTGTGCTGTATGTTTTAAGGCTCAAATAAATAAGCCTTATCCAAAGAACCCGCGTGTGTGGTTGCATGTACCCTGCAACAAATGTAATTTAATTTTTTTTAATATTCCTACTAGTTTGCGCTTAAACTTTTTTTTTCCTCCTTTCACTTTATTGAACAAAGACAGAATGATTGGAAATCAAACGTAGATGATGACTAGTGCAATATGTGCGCTAAACCACAACGTGTACAAAAAACCTAGTCTCTCTAAAAAGAGAGCAGGCCCTTTTGTACAGCAAGTGTTCTCTCACTTCCATGGAGGTCACACAATGTCAATCATACACTAACATTGATCTTGATGCACAGCAACATTGCCATAATAATAATTATAATGCTTTCAGTTTCCTGCCTGTGTTATGTAAAACTGATATCACATTAATGGACAATTCAAACAAGTGCTTACCTTTGATTTAGAAAGTCCATTTTGATTGCGTCCCAGGGTTGTTAGAATTGGCGTGTTCTTACCAAATTCTTAACACGACAGAGGTAAACTAAATAAAATAAGAAAAGAGAGAAATATATTTTTTATACTTTCCTTAAAAAATAAAACACGTCCTCCATCTTCTTAGTCTATTTGGGTGAGACTTGCCGTTTTTCTATTCAAGCAAATGCTGTAGCCTAGATGAATGAGCAGAACTCGTCTTACTTAAAGGGCCGATCTCTCCTAGGACCAAAAGTGAACTAATTGCAGTTATGTTTGAGATCTTGTACATTTTTTTAAAATGTAAATTAACTTGAAAACAATTCCACATTGTTTACTAGTTTCATTTCTTAAGTGCCCCACCCCAAATTACCCAGATGAGACCCCAGAAACAGGTCACTGGAATTAATTCACTTTGGTCCTAAGTGGGATTGCTACCTCTGATTCCCGAACTATTGGAACGAATTCGGTCAGCCAACATCTTTACCAAATTAGATCTCTGATAGGCGTATAATTTGGTCTGCATTCGACCGGGTGATGAGTGAAAGACAGCCTTCCGAACCCGTTATGGGCACAATAAATACCATGTGAAGCCTTTTGGACTCTAATGCTCCTGCTACTTTCCAGCATCTAATCAATGATGTTCTCCGAGAGTTACTGGACAAATTCGTAGTGGTATACCTGGATGATATCCTAGTCTTCTCAGATAACATTATGGATCACCAGAAACATGTCTGGATCGTCCTAGAGCGTCTCCGAAAGCATATATTGTACATCAAATTAGAAAAATGCGAATTTGAAAAGACCAGCATGCAATTTCTCAAGTACGTCATCTCCCTTGAGGTTTTGAGTATGGACCCAGGCAAGATTCAAGCTGTGGTGGAATGGCCAATTCCTCGAAATGAGGACTTCCATAGACGTTTTATAAAAGATTTCTCTGGCATTTATTGCCCCAATCACCCAACTCACACGTAAATAATTCCCCTTCAAATGGTCTCTGTAACAGGGGACTTATCCCTGTTCAGTAATGTGCCTTTAATCTAGCAGTGTGGGGGTTAACTGTTGGTAGTTAATTACTAAACACCACCTGCCTGATTAGATTGCTTACAAAAGCCTGCCTTTGAGACAGGAAGTGACTCTTTAGCTCTGACTGAGAGCTGACCTTTGGAGACACCACATGTCTTGAGCTCTGCCAGCCACATAGCAGAGCTGATTGCAAGACACCAAATAAGACTTCTAAACCTGGATGCTGATTTTCTGTGCACGCACGGGTGCGATTCCAGGAGAGCAGAGAAGCTTACTCTACAGCTGATAAACAGATAAGACTTTCATTATTAAGAGACTGCTTATATCTGCTTATTTTCATGCTATATGTTTTGGGGCTGAGAGAAATGCTTGACTAGGGAAATGTGAATTAATTGCCTAGTGTTTTCACTAGAAATACTCCCAAGTGAATGGAAGCTTTGTTCCCCCCTTGTTTGGATGTTTTCCTGATAAAAAGGAAAAGGCACAATAAAGCCTTATTATAATTTCACCTTATAAAAGCCTCCTAATTGTGTACCTCTGTGAACGTTCCGTCTACAGTCTCCTAAAGCGGATGCAGCATTTGAAAAATGTATGTCAATTTTCAAATCTGCTCCTATAATCATCCATCCAAATCCAGAACTACTATTAGAGCTTCCAGATGCCATCAAAATACACCCTGTTTTTCATATTTCCCTGCTGAAGCCACTCCGCAATAATCCATGTCCTGGACAGAAACTTCCTCCTCCTGACCCAGTGGATAATGAAGAGGAATTCATTGTGGAGAGAATTTAGGTCTCCAGGTTACACCGATGGAGACTACAGTACCTGGTCCACTGGGAAGTGGGGGGGCTGTGGCCCAAAGGAGAGGTCCTAGGAACCCAAAGAGTTTGTACATGCTCCATGACTAGTCAGTGCCTTCCACCGGAGATATCCAGATAAGCCTAGGAAGGATCGTCCGGAGAAAGCCCTTGGGAGGTGGGAGTAATGTCATGTTCTAGCCTGCAGTACCCATGCTTATCCACTGGGACTGCTGCTGCTCTGCTAACTCTCAAGGAACATTCCAGACCCTGTAACCTGACACCTCTGCTCTACCTCTTAGCCTGCCTATATAAACTTCCCCTTCCTGTCTGTCGGTGCCTGTTTATACTGGTTCTGCAGCTCCTGCTAGGCTCGTGTTTACTGCTGAAGCTATTGCCCTGTTCCAGTCTCCTCGTTGTCAACCTCTGGTTGCGACCCTGACCACGCTATCTGCCGCCTGTCTCTGACCTCTGCTTGTGACCCGGACCACGCTTCCTGCTTTTCCTGCCACTGGGATCCACTCCAGCTGTAGATTATCCCTTGACAGTGTGTCAGTCAGTGTGTGTGTGTATGTTATCCTCAGAGTCATGCCCCACCTCCCCCCCCCCAGCAGAGGTATGAGACATGGGGGAGGGGAGTCTGTCTGACCCCCCCCCCCCCACCCGGAGCAGCCTCCACTCTCCCCTGGTTGTGTTCTGCTGCTGGTGCGTTCGGTGGTGGCTCAAGGGGGGTTGGCGAAGAGCGTGCTCTGAGGCTCACTGGGGGGGTGCTCCGCAGCTGTGTGTGCCTCCCTCCTGCTGGTGGAAGCTGGCAAAATTTAGTGGCAGTGAATGTTGCGTCGTCATTTCCGTCACCACGGACTTCTGTCTCCATCAACTCCATTCACGGACACTGAATTTTGCTCATGTGGCAGGTGCCGCTAAAGAAGTTTCACTTCAAAAATGTGATTGATTTCAGCTCTGGGGTCACCCTGCTTCCCAAGATACTTACCTCAGAAGGGGGTGCTGGTAGCTGCTCCGACTGGGCTAGTTGAGATTCTTGAAATGGCGGCTTCCAATAGGAAGCCGCGACGTCATCTCTTGCAGCTTCCTATTGGCCCCAAGTGACCAGGACATTAAAATTGAGAGATACCTCCTTATGGGGTGCCTTTATCTGGTGAAGCAGGGGGTCCCCAGAGCTGAAATTAAAGGAGTTAAGTCCCAGAGAGGGAGGAGGATAGAGATATAGGTGAAAAAGAACAATAAGCACTACAAAAACTAATGTCAATCAGTATCACAAATAAAAATGAATATAAACACACAATAGAATACCGGAGGTGCTACTAATGTGAGTCCTTTCCCTATTTTAATGCTGCTAATTAGGTCCTCGACCCCACAGATGCCGAGAGGGTATGGATAGATGTAGATGACCTAGGCGCAGAGAAAAGAATGGTGGGGAAAAAACATAGGGTAGTATGTCTGCAATAGGTCTTCAACACTAGGTGAGAGATGCACTTACAACAGGGTAGAACATTTGGGCTTTTCTCCAGTATCACTTTAAATTAATCTGTTGAAAGAATCCAGGAACCAGGATTTTTCTTTTGTCCAAAATAGTATCTGCAACAGGATCCTCATGGTACTTTGGAATATCAACTTAAAGATGTATTCTCAGGTCACCATAGGGAGTGTATATAAATGGCTATTTATTAAAACAAAATCAAAACCTTACACAAGGTATAGAACACATAAAATTCGTATAAATGTAGGAGGATAGTATGAGTAGTCTCTCACATCTGCGATAGCCCAATAGCTACATCAGAGTCCCAATGGATTTGAGGCAAAAGGTGACACTGTGCTCTCATTTACATGTAATTTCCCAGAATCCCTTGCTGCAGCAGAAGCACTGTATGCTAGGTGATAAAAGCGAAAAGCAGGATTGCAGACCTGTCTAAGGCCCGTTCTATACTGCATGCGGCCGTGCGCATGCGCGTGCCTGCGCGAACGCGTGTGCACGTGCCTCATGCTTTTCCCTGTTATAGAGCCGGGAGCTGCAGGTACTGTGTGTGTATGTGTGTGCATGGGTTGTGTGAGTGAAGAAAGTCCTAAATAAAATAAAAAATTTAAAGAAAAAAAAAAGTTTAATAAATATTTTTTTATTTTATTTGTGCAATCATTGATACACACACAAACACATGCATTTGAGCGCCGGTAGCGGCACGAAATTATATTTTCCACAATCTTCGCCGCTGTCTGTTGGCTCCCTACCGTGCGCGCGGCCCTTGTATAGTAGGGCTGGCTGACCTCAGCCATCTATAACTGCCGTGCGTGCGCACAGCATAGCACGCCCCGGCACTATAGAACAGCCCTAAGGCTAGGTCCCTGCTGCAGTTGGCGGCGCACACAGCTGCGCCTCCCGCCAGCTCCTTACCTTCTACCTTGCTGTCCCCAGTGCCTCCTTGCGTACTGCGACACGTCAGCCGGCATGGGATATGCCAGGATTGTGTTCCCGTGCGGCAACGCATCACATGGTGTGGCAGGGAGCCAATGAAGAGGAGAGATAGCCAACAGGGGAGTGTATCCTTCCTCAAGGAAACTCTTTGTAACCCTTCGATCGTATACCATGCCAAATTGCTCGATTCCAACAAACGAATTGGAGAGGCAATTCCACATGTTGAATTTAGTAAGATGTTGAAAGAATATACCAATAGAGTGAGAGGGATGTGGAAGATGGATGCACTCTTTGTATTGCCAGATGGATCAAGGACGGGCCAAACTATTTCAATAACTACGATTTAAAGATTGAATAACGGCCGTATAGTTCTACAGGTTGTTTTTTGTCTCAATCCCTTGGAAGCTTTGGTATGACCCACCCGACTTGTTTTAGCCCCCCTCCCCCCCCCCCCCACACACACCTAAAAAAAGCTGCCTGCAGACCGCAGTGAAGCGCCATGCACGCGCCACCAGGACCTTAGCCTAAGAGATGTGAATGTGCTCACAAGTAATATTTTTATATGATATAGATATATATCACTGATCTTGGATTGCCTCGTTATAGAAAATTAAACATCTAGGGAAAAAAATAGGTATGGTAATTTTTATTCTATTTTAAAAAGACCCAACGCCTTCATTAGTGATCATGTGGCAACTCCCCTCCACTGAGCAGACCAGATGTTTTCCATGCAGACAAAGGATTGCATCAGGAAGGGGGGAAAAAAAAGTATTACCCTAATCTATTTATATAAGCTGTCTTTGCTGTTTACTAATGCCACAAAGAGAGAGGTGATGAGCAGCTATATTCATTTAGATATTGGGTTATTTTTTTCCACAGGTAATGTTAGGACCTGCATACTGGTTATGTCGTGACGTGTCTGCAGGCTTATAATGCTTTGACCAAAGGGGTTAACTAAATGACCCTTACTTATGAGAATACCAACATTGAAGTACAGGCATACCCCGGTTTAAGGACACTCACTTTAAGTACACTCGCGAGTAAGTACATATCGCCCAATAGGCAAACGGCAGCTCACGCATGCGCCTGTCAGCACGTCCTGAACAGCAATATCAGCTCCCTGCCTGTACCGAAGCTGTGCGCAAGCGGGGAGACTATAGAGCCTGTTGCAAATGCGTTATTTACATCAGTTATGCAAGGATATGACGATTGCAGTACAGTACAAGCATCGATAAGTGGAAAAAAGGCAGTGCTTCACTTTAAGTACATTTTCGCTTTACATACATGCTCCGGTCCCATTGCGTATGTTAATGCGGGGTATGCCTGTATTTAACTATGTATTTTGTCATATTGGATGTAGCATTTGGCCACACCCAGTAGAACACACACACACACACTTTAGAGCTTGCATAATTACAAAAAAAAAAAAAGTAACTAATAAAATACAGGCATACCCCACTTTAACGTACGCAATGGGACCGGAGCATGTATGTAAAGCGAAAACGTACTTAAAGTGAAGTACTACCTTTTTTCCACTTTACAATGCAAGTACTGCATGCATACATGTACAGTAGTATACTGTACTACAAACATACATCATATATGTGCATAACTGATGTAAATAATGCATTTGTAACCAAAATAAATACAGTAGGCTTTATTCACAGGAAAAGATGAAGGAGCACAGCGTCCACTTCATAGTGCAAAAAATGTAGATAGGGCAACTCCAAGAAAATTGGAACATATTTATTGTACAAACAGCACCAACAACGGAGGTATAGGAAACGCACCAATGCGTTTCATCCAATAGGACTTTATCAAGGCTTTATTTAAATAAAATCTTTAATGGCAGACGATTTTTCTTACTAGTGCTTGCAGATGCAAAATGGATGAACGGAAAATTATGTAGGAAGGATGAAGGAGAGGGCATATCTTCTAATGAACAGTATTTTTACTGAAAGGGCATGAAGGTGAGGTGCATTTATTTGACTGACTGATATATTTTTGGGACTTTGATTTGTGACTTTGGTGAAAACAATACAGTACAATACTGTACAGTACAGTGTTTTACAATTCTGTGCTTCCTTACTCGGGTCCTTGATCAGCTTGGCTTAGAGATGAAATTCACAACCTTTATGTGCTGTACATGTAGTTTCCCCACTTGATCAGAGCTCCAGTACAGGTAGGGAGCCGGTTTAGTTTGTGCAGAAAGGCGCATGCGCGAACTGCCGTTTCCCTATTGGCTGAAGTGAATCATCGTCAATTGGTGAGTCACAACTACGGCGGTCTGTAGGGGCAGCCACAGCGCAATGAATGGGAGCAAGCAAAGAGAGAGGCTCGCACGCGGGACAGTACTGTATAGCAGACAGACGGTTAAACCCTTAAGCCAATGCATGCTGCTTTAAACACGGGTCGAAAGTCTGCGAGTGGGTATATTGGCTTTGCATCTCATCCCAGGCTATGCTTAAAAGCTGTGTTTAAAGCAGCATGCATTGGCGTAAGGGTTTAACCATGTAATGTGGTCGAGACAAAGGGTGGCACTGTGTGCTCATTTGCATGTCATTTCCCAGAATCCCTTGCTGCAGTGGAAGCACTGTATGTTAGGTGATAATGGTGAAAAGCAGGGTTGCAGACCTGTCTAGGACATGTGAATGTGCTCACAAGTAATATTTTTAATATGGTATAGATATACACATGGGTAGTATGGCACTACCACAGTAATAAAAATGGATGTTAACTCAATACTTACCAAAATGTATATCTGCTGTAATTCTACCTGCCGGCTGCTGGGGTCGCAAGCGTGCAGCTGTGTGAAAGGCCTCCCTTAGATCTCAGACACACTCCATCTACCTCCTAGCCATATATCTGCCTGCTGCAGTGAGGGTGGAGCGGGTCTGGAATGTGTGACAGGTTTCCACATGGAGCAGCTTCAAAGAAATCTCCTCCCATTCTCCTTGTGTGCGAGAAAGGGGGGCTAATGGTGTGCTCAGAGATGAAAAAGGGAATGGAGTGGAGTTTTAGTTAAATTGTAAAAAAATAAATATATTTGTACAGTTTTATTAAAACTAAAATGTATTTGCTCGTTACATTTATTATTGCAACTTTTTTGGTTATAGGAAATAACACAATAAATTACCTAAAACTATATATATATATATATATATATATATATATATATATATATATATATATATATATATATATATATATATAAAAATTCTCTACACTTGTTTTCAATTGGATACTTACGGAGATAAATAGCATTATTAAAATGACTTAATTGATGTAATTGTGGGAAGTTTGTTATTCAAAAAGCCTAGCTTAAACACAATACATTAAAAAATAAAAAAATGGAGTGGATCAAAAAAAGTTCAAAAAGTCAATCACCTAAACATTACCTTTTTAATTCCCACGCACCTGCATTTCCAATCTCTGTATTTCAAATATAATCGGGTAACAAGGGTCTCAATTAAACAAAAGAAGTGCAAGTTAACCCGTAGATTCTAAGGCTGCGCTAATAGTGTGCACTGCAGTGCGTGTGATGTCATTTGCGGGGCGCGTGCAAATCCTGCACTCTATGCAGGATGAGACACGGGGTGTGGCGGAGGCATGGCTCGTGACATCATGCGAGCGGTTCACCATCATTGGCTGAACCGCTACACGTAATGCTACGCGGCGGCCGCAGACACAAATTCATGTCTCTCCTGGATCCTGCCGCTCAGTCGTGTCTCCGCCTGGTTGCGATCACGTTCACTATCTGCAGAATGATGCACAAGTTATGTGTTTTGGCGCCGCAACTATAAGCGCTTATAGTGTAGGAGTTGCTGCATGCGTGTGCACGTCAAGCACACTTCAGTAATTGGCTATAGCAGTTAGGCAGTGCCCGCAGGCGAGACACAATAAATTGTCTTCTCAGGTGGCTGCCACGTGACGTCAGCATCACGTGAGTTGGTTCAGCCAATATGGGCGAACCAGCTTCATGATGCATCCGCCACACCCTTGCCAGCAACATGAGCAGGGATTGCTTGTGCTACAACCGCGCGGCAAGGTAAGAGCTTGCACTCTCGCAAGCAAAGTGTATGAGCTAAGCAAGACGTAACAGCTGCATCACGAAATATATTTCCGATGTTCACTATATGTTGCCAGTTTGGTACAATTTTCAAATTTGGTCCAGTTTTCATACCCTGCTAATCACCGATTAAAATAAAAATTGGTTACATGGCATCAGTCTATTCCCTGCATACTGAATGGGGAGATCATGGGGTGCAGGAGGCAGCTGCAATCCCGAGAGTGTTTATACATTTTTACATTATGGTAATGTGTGTTCCCGAGTTCAGATCTACAGCTCCCCCACCCAATAGATTATTCCTGCAAATCCGGGGGAAATTCACTAATCCTCATGTGGGCATCGTACCCTTATCAGGTGCACACTGCCATTCAAATCAAATGTGATAGCGGTAGCAGACCGCTGTGAATCCCGGTGATTGATACTTGGCAGTAACAAAGTATTTAATCTGAAACTAAAAAGGTGAAATACTTCCAAAAATGTTTCTTTAAAAATACAAACGCCAATGTTTCATTTTCCTTCACGATTTATACAATATATTAAAAATACATTGTATTGGAAAACTACAGTAAATTACCAAGAAACGTTTTTTTAAAGTTTGAGGTGAGCTAGCAACTTTAAGGCAAAACTGCCTTAATATTTCCAGAAAAATGAAAGTGAAAGTTACACACAAAGCAGTTCCCGCTGGAAGTTACAGTATGAAACAGATCCGCCCCCTCAGTGTTACATTAACTCTGTCACAAGGGTTTCCTATACAGCACACTTCTGCTGCAGGGCCCTTTGGCAAATAAGGGGTTCATGCATTTTCCCATGTTCCCCTTCTCATAAAATCAACTAAACTGGCAAATAAAGTTTCTTCCTGTCGCAGAGGCGGCTTTATCTAGACAGCATTTCCTCCTCATTTAGGTGCTTTACCCTTTTTACAGCAGTTTAATTCGGGGGAACCCAGGCTATCAGATATGCAAAATAAATACAACCTGCGTCCATTACTAATCCTACATTAATACATTATATAAACCACCATACACATGACGACTACATTATCTATTTCGACATGTTTATTACAGTATATGTACATGCATTTTACATATGTACATAGCGTTAGTCATATGGAAGAAATGTTGATCTAAGGGACAATTCTTGCTAATTGATCTTCCTCTAATTATTAAGACCCCCTGTAATAAAACATTACTATACTTCTCACCCTGCAGCCGCCGCTGAGCAGCCTCCTCCTCTTCCACCTTCCCCGGCTGCCGGTCGCCTGCTCGCGCTCTGCACTCACTTCCACCAGCACTTTTTAAACTTCCCGCCAGTTTGTGACGTCACATATGACGGGAGGCTTGTCGGGCTCACACCATCTCGGGGGGGAGGGGCCTCGCCTGTGTGCTGCAGCCATTTCCTATAGCACGTGTCCGATCATGTCGTTGCAGTCACTTGTTTACCCTCTAACCAGTTTTGTTTCAAGCAGAAAGTAACCCTATGATTTTTAGCTTTACACATTGTGTGTGACATCGATATACAGCTTCACCCAGATATAACAATATTATAAACCCACGTGTGACCAAAACAATGTCTCCCATCAGCAGTCCCTGTGTTTATCGAAAACACCCTAATTTCATAAATCCACAGGTATGCAGATTATATATATATGTTATGTTGTCTAATGGGTAAAATGTTTTATTAGTGACTAAAGCATGGGCTTGTTCTTTCCTTGAGCGCACACACACACACACACACACACACACACACACACACAAAACAAGACAATGCTTTAGTCACTAATAAAACATTTTACCCATTAGACAATATAAGCAATGATGTATGACCATGGTTACCTCACTTCAAATAATAAATCACGAGCTTGAATACGTGGTATCTCGATTCACATTGTATAAAAAGCAATATGCAAGGAGCAAAAAGCTGCCAAGTGCCAGAAGCAAAGTATCACAGTGGAGATAACAGGGGTGGCCAACTTCAGTCCTTAACAGGACCTCAACAGGCTAGGTTTAAGGATATCCATGCTACAGCACAGGTGATAAGTCTTCGACTGAGCTACCTGCGCTGAAGCAGGGATATCCTTGAAACCTGACCTGTTGGTGGCTCTTGTGGACTGGAGTTGGCCACCCAAGATAACATATACAATAAAAGTTGAGTAACAAAAGGGAGCAAACAAGCACTCACTTATACTATCAAACAAATTGCTAGAATTGCCAGCCCTCATGCAAATCCCCAGCATAAATCCGAATGTATGAACAGAAGTCCCTGCTGTGCACACAGGAACACACGTGGAAAAGTATGCATGTAATTTTTTATTTTTATTTTTTTTTTTCCTCCCGAGAGGGTACACCCTCTCGCTCATCGGATCCCAGTCCACTTCAGTGGATAGGGAGCTTGCCTTTGGACTGTCCAACCGAAGTCAGACCCGCCCTCAGTGCACAGTTTCCCTGAAGGTTTCAGCCCGAAAGCCTAGGTCTCCAGGGACATTGATGCCTTCCTCCGTTAGGATTCAGGACTCAGGACATCCGTCTCTTCCTCCCTCTGGCCCGAGGCCCGCAAGGGAGTTCGCATCATCTCCCCTCTTTCGAGGGTTGTGCGGGTGCACCCCAGCCCCGAAGGGCTGGTTGTTCGAATGCCATCCCCCCTTAGCCCGAAGGCTCAGGGGTTCTGTGGTCCGGAGTCTGGACACCACCTCTCAACGAGCTAGAGGGCCAAATGCTTGCCACAGACCTTTCCTACTGAAACCCCAGATAGGATAGTACTGCATTTGGTCATAGCTGTGCAGGTCGAGAGGAGCACTCATATCGCCTTGATCTTAGCCAAAAGGCCAAGTATGCATGTAATTGCAGTACATGCACAACGTGACAGGAACACATTCCCCCTCGGTAGGTACGGTGAATATAGTGCGCCCAGTTCTCTTAAATAGCCTGGAGGGTCCCCCCTTCAGTTTCGCGCCAAGTATATCGTGACGTCTTCATAAAACACTTAAAGTGAACAGAATGTGACAAGTAACAATAAAGTTACATTTGTATGTAGCCCCGAGGTAAATTTAAACTCCCTGACCTCTCTCCGCGAGTGCCGTGGGGTCGCGGGTGCCGCCGGAGGCTGCGACGGACCCGCCGGCACTTCGCGAGGGTGGGGGCCAGAGCAGGGAGCAGCGATAGGTATCGCAGCGCAGGCCGGTTGCCGGGGATGCGATCGGGCCGTCGCTAGGGCCGCGATCGCGTTGCCACCGGCTCGGCGGCTGGAGGAGAGTGCGCCGCCATTGCGCGTTAGTTCGCGCATGCGCAGGAGGCGGCAAGCGCGCGATAGGACTCCAGGGATAGGGAGAGATCGCGCGAGAGTAGGGAAGTGTAGAGGGAGATTGAGGCGGCCATTAGGGGTTCGCGCATGCGCAGGGCAAGTGCGCACGCGGCCCCAATGCTTTAGGCAGCCCCTGGGGACTACAACTCCCAGGAGGCTTAGGGAGACAGAGGTCAGGTGCTCCCTTGCGGCCAATAGGGCTGGAGGAAGCTCAGCCCGGGAATATAGATACATTTCCCGGGCTTTGAGAGACAGTCAGGAAGAGGAGAAGGAAGGAGTAGGAAGGGTGCAGGGAGCGCGTGGCTCCGGCACCAGGTAAGGGTTCTCCCTAGATCCCCAGGCAGGCCCCAATTCCCGGTAAGGGCAGGGGGTAACTGAAGAGGGACGGCCCTAGCTAGGGAGGTCACCCTTAGGTGTGGAAGGTGCAGGTTTGGCAGTGCCACAGCGGAGAGGGCTGTGGGCACTGGCAAATAGGCACAGTGTGCAAGCAGTGGATTTGCTGCGGGATTCAGGTGGCTGTGTGTGAGTGCAGCTGCGTGTGTGTGTGTCGCTGCATGTGCTGGGCGCAGTGTGTGCAGCGTGTGTGAAGTCTGCAGGCTGACAGAGAGCTGTGTGTCTGCTGCAGACTGTTAGCTAGTTAATAGCTAGTTGTTAGAGTTACAGATAGGACTGGGTAGCTAGGGGAAGGGGGGCAGGTTATTGTTCCACAGGCCCTAGGAGTTTTCCCCAAGCCATCCCAGGTTGCGGTTCATCAGGGACAGGCCCTAGGTTAGGGTTCCTGTCCTGATAGGGTTAGTTAGGGATAGCGGCGGTTGCTGTTCCCGTGCGACGGTGGTGTGATCGAGAGACGGTTGAGTTCCCGTGGAGCGGTGGGACCCTCGTTGGGGTCTACCGGCAGAAGTACCTGGATAGGATCAGACGGACGTCTGACCCTTTTAGAAGAGAGTGGCGGTCCCGAGCATCGGAGTGCTCGGAAGGTACTTCAGTATTATAAGTGCACCAACTGGGCCCTAGCTTAATTTAGTGACTGCGCAGTCACCCACGACCTCCGTAGGATTACGGGACATTGGGTGTGGGGGATCACAGGACACTGGGTGGGAACACCAGACATTGGGCTGAGGTGATGCGGGTAGAGCATCAGGTTATGTTATGTTATGTGATGTGTGACATGTCGTGTTAGTAAAGTGTTAGTATTTTATCTATGAGTGTTATTGTATTTCTTACCCAGGGCTATCTTTCATAACGGGGATCCTGGGTAAGTGGAGGCGCTGCACCAGGTAATGGTAAGGGTTTCCCCAGGCTCCCAGCTAGCGGAGGCTCAGATCTCCTGGAGCCACAGGTGTTACGCAGTTACCAGTAGTCCCTTAGAGCAGGTGTGTTGCGGGGAAAGGAACCGGTTAGACCACGAGGGGCCAATGTGAGATTGGGTGGGTCGGCCGGTTCACAAAAAGGGCTACATTTGGAGGCGCTGCTGAGATATCAGACCTGGGGTGCCCTGTATGTTTTTTTCTAATTTGTGTCCTATTTTTGTTTCGCCATGGGGAAGCCCTCAAGGCGGAGAAAGCCACGTGCTAAGCTCCCGGCCGCGCGGGAAAATGTTGCCAACAGTTATCCAGGACTGGCGGGAAAACCCGAGCCCCGCCCCCACACTGTGAGTGACTCAGTACCGAGTTTGCAACATTCCCCAAAAGACTGTGCTGCCCCTCCTCTAGAGTCCACCAGGGGGAGGGAGTGTCTTGAGCAGAAATCAGAAAAGTCTGTTCCCCCTAAGGACAGCAAGGGATGCCGAGGAAAACACCCTTGGCTGTATAGCATCATACGGGCCCCCCATTTAGTCTTGCCAATGGTGGTATGCCCGTGTGTGTTAAGGGACTGGAAGGTGATGGATGGCTGGATGGGCCGTGCATCTGAGTCACCATTTGCCCTCACGATGACCGTGGTAGACGGGGAAGAATGCCTGCACGGCCGTCTGAATGCATGTGAGTGTGCCGTTGGTGAGCTGACCCAAGGGCCTAAGTGTCCTGACTGTGCGGCGCAGTTCCTGCAACCCAAACCGCCAGCGGCAGAGGACTCTGTTGCAGAAATGGAGTGTTCCCTCCCCGAGGATGAGAGAGACTGCCAGGGGTTACACCCTGATGTGTATGAGCCCTGGAATTTGCCAGGAATGGAGGTCACGACGCTAATGTGCCCCTGCCTGAGCGAAGCCCTTAAGGATGGAGTCGAACCATCTCAGTTACAACTAGGTTTCAGGTCAACTGAGGTGGATCAGGAAACGTTTACCCAGTGTTGGAGCCTCAAATGTGGCTGTTCCCGGAGGGAGGCACTGGCGTGGGAGCCCCAATGTGAGTGTTGCGGGGCCTGGTTCCTAAAGCCTATCCTGCCCCAGGCGGCGGAACCCGCAGAGAAAGAAGAGGAGGAGCCGGACCTCTCTCCTGAAGTAAGTTATGCTTGTCATCAGTTTGTCTTAATTCCAGAGGCCTCCGGGGACCCGTGTGTCCAGACAACTGTTGCAGACCCTCTCAAAGGGGACATTCAAATGGAAGAGCAGGAACCTCTGATGGCGGAACCTGCGGAGAAAGAGGTGCCTGATGGTGCTACCCAGGTGGTTGAAGCCGCTACTAATTTTTCCACTTCAGCGATGGAGGTGGTGGAGGGGCCTTGTGCCCAAATGGACTTTCTAGACGCTGAGCCAGAGCCGCTGAAGGCGGAGCTCCAGATGTCGGTTCCAGACCCGGTTCCCGAGCAGGAACCACCGAAACCAGAACCACAGATCCCGGAAGGCCAGGGTAAGGTGTTTATACCCCCGCCCATGTGTGGTGATTCTAGCGACCAACCGAGCGTGGTGATGCGCCTGCCGGCGGACCACTCCAGTGAGGTCACCGAGGCAACCACCTCAACTGAGGCAGACCATGTTGTGGGCCCGTGTGCCCTGCAACTGCCAGTTCGGCCTACCACCGAGGTACCAGCGGTCCCAGGCTTGGGATCAGTACCTGCCGACAACGATAGGGGTAAGTTGACTGCCCCAGGGGTGTCGGGTGTGAGCTCCCCGGTGATCGTGGAGCCTGGTGACTCCAAAGGTAGGGTAACCCGGGCGATGGGCTCACCCCGTCATCGCGTCCTGGTGGAAGTGTATCCCCCAGAAGATCTCTGCAGATCGTGGGACGAATCCGACCTCATCAAGGTATCCGGTGTAGCGGACCGGAGCGACACATACTCCTGTGAGAGGAGTCTCCAAACGGGCCTACCCGAAGAAGTGGTGCCGTCCGCGGAAGAAGTCACCGTTAAAGGGATTGTTGGAGCGGACAAAGACTCTGTTGAGACCGCTCTGGTAGTTGTGGCCTCTCCCAGGTGCGCGATGGAGCGCTATGTTCGCCATGTGGTGGATCCAGGCAAGAGACTGAGCCTCCCTGTCTCCCGTGAGACGAGACCGGAGGATCCGGCAAGGGTCAACACCCAGGACCCCGTACATTTTTTTCTGCGAGAGGGAGAAGGTGGGTTGGTGCAAGGGACAGGTCTTAAGCTCCAAAAGACTCACAGGAGTCAAGGTGGGATACCCTCACCCAGTCTGTTAGGGGCACTCCACTCTGAGACTCAGCAGGCCTCGGGTATCCATGCGGGGATGTTGGGTACAAATGGGGAATTGCTTGTGTGTGATGTATCGGTTACCATGCATTTTCCATTATATAATCCACTGTATGGTTGCTACCCAAGCGAGGGCGTTGGGATTCTGCGCAGGGGAGAATGTAGCCCCGAGGTAAATTTAAACTCCCTGACCTCTCTCCGCAAGTGCCGTGGGGTCGCGGGTGCCGCCGGAGGCTGCGACGGACCCGCCGGCACTTCGCGAGGGTGGGGGCCAGAGCAGGGAGCAGCGATAGGTATCGCAGCACAGGCCGGTTGCCGGGGACGCGATCGGGCCATCGCTAGGGCCGCGATCGCGTTGCCACCGGCTCGGCGGCTGGAGGAGAGTGCGCCGCCATTGCGCGTTAGTTCGCGCATGCGCAGGAGGCGGCAAGCGCGCGATAGGACTCCAGGGATAGGGAGAGATCGCGCGAGAGTAGGGAAGTGTAGAGGGAGATTGAGGCGGCCATTAGGGGTTCGCGCATGCGCAGGGCAAGTGCGCACGCGGCCCCAATGCTTTAGGCAGCCCCTGGGGACTACAACTCCCAGGAGGCTTAGGGAGACAGAGGTCAGGTGCTCCCTTGCGGCCAATAGGGCTGGAGGAAGCTCAGCCCGGGAATATAGATACATTTCCCGGGCTTTGAGAGACAGTCAGGAAGAGGAGAAGGAAGGAGTAGGAAGGGTGCAGGGAGCGCGTGGCTCCGGCACCAGGTAAGGGTTCTCCCTAGATCCCCAGGCAGGCCCCAATTCCCGGTAAGGGCAGGGGGTAACTGAAGAGGGACGGCCCTAGCTAGGGAGGTCACCCTTAGGTGTGGAAGGTGCAGGTTTGGCAGTGCCACAGCGGAGAGGGCTGTGGGCACTGGCAAATAGGCACAGTGTGCAAGCAGTGGATTTGCTGCGGGATTCAGGTGGCTGTGTGTGAGTGCAGCTGCGTGTGTGTGTGTCGCTGCATGTGCTGGGCGCAGTGTGTGCAGCGTGTGTGAAGTCTGCAGGCTGACAGAGAGCTGTGTGTCTGCTGCAGACTGTTAGCTAGTTAATAGCTAGTTGTTAGAGTTACAGATAGGACTGGGTAGCTAGGGGAAGGGGGGCAGGTTATTGTTCCACATGCCCTAGGAGTTTTCCCCAAGCCATCCCAGGTTGCGGTTCATCAGGGACAGGCCCTAGGTTAGGGTTCCTGTCCTGATAGGGTTAGTTAGGGATAGCGGCGGTTGCTGTTCCCGTGCGACGGTGGTGTGATCGAGAGACGGTTGAGTTCCCGTGGAGCGGTGGGACCCTCGTTGGGGTCTACCGGCAGAAGTACCTGGATAGGATCAGACGGACGTCTGACCCTTTTAGAAGAGAGTGGCGGTCCCGAGCATCGGAGTGCTCGGAAGGTACTTCAGTATTATAAGTGCACCAACTGGGCCCTAGCTTAATTTAGTGACTGCGCAGTCACCCACGACCTCCGTAGGATTACGGGACATTGGGTGTGGGGGATCACAGGACACTGGGTGGGAACACCAGACATTGGGCTGAGGTGATGCGGGTAGAGCATCAGGTTATGTTATGTTATGTGATGTGTGACATGTCGTGTTAGTAAAGTGTTAGTATTTTATCTATGAGTGTTATTGTATTTCTTACCCAGGGCTATCTTTCATAACGGGGATCCTGGGTAAGTGGAGGCGCTGCACCAGGTAATGGTAAGGGTTTCCCCAGGCTCCCAGCTAGCGGAGGCTCAGATCTCCTGGAGCCACAGGTGTTACGCAGTTACCAGTAGTCCCTTAGAGCAGGTGTGTTGCGGGGAAAGGAACCGGTTAGACCACGAGGGGCCAATGTGAGATTGGGTGGGTCGGCCGGTTCACAAAAAGGGCTACATGTACAAAGAAAAAATTATAGTAACTGTAGCCATGCATAATAATGACTGCATACATCTTCCCTGTTGGCTGTAAGTCCTGGTAAGTATAGGCCTGCCAACAGTAGTTATGGAGGTTTTCCCTCACACCCTGGTGTGGTGCCCTGTGTAAGGAAGGGAGTGGCTGTATGCTCTGAGTCCCTGGATAGTGACATCAGAGATGCGCCTGCCCCTGAGGTATAAAAGGTACAACACTGTCAGTTAGTGTTGTTGAAAAGTGTTGCAAGGTTGGCAGAGAAGCATCTGGTAGAATGTATCTTCCTGCATAAGGGATTGGAGGAATACTTTTGTGACCCTAGTGCTGTAACTAGCGGTAGCAGAGTGACCAATCAAGTCTGTCTAAGCCACACTGTGTCCAGGGACCTGGCACAGTGGTGATCTCCCTAGGAGAAAGGGAATCCGACTTCAATACGGGAGGGCGTACCTGGCAAAGGGACAGCACGGAAAGATGTGCGGCTAGAGCCGGCAGCTGCATGGGGCAGTCTGCTACATCCAAGCATATAATAAAGATGCCTTGTTCAAAGAAACCCCCACTGTGTGAGTGTGAGATTACTCTGCAGTGGCGGTCACCACCGAGAAGGAGTTCCTCACCAGGACCATCTCCCTGCGGAAGCATAGATCCTGATGAGGTGGAGGCGCTGCACGTGAAGTAAGTTGGACTCGTACCCACTACCTCAGCAACCTGTCCTGATGATATCCCCTAATAACACCAAGCGGGAGACTCAGGAGTCCTGTTACTTGCAGGTGCACCACCACACACGACCTTGTAATGGGGACCGGTTAGACCACACGTGCCAATGTGAGATTGGGTGGGTCAGACAAGGGGGGTCCAGCCGTTACAATTGGAGGCGCTGCTGAGATACCTGTTAACAGGACAGGCTTTTGCTAGGCACACGCTAGGAAACAGAGAGAGTGTCTGCTGCCACTTTGTGCTGCGTGGGACGGAGCCAGGGGTAGTCAGGGAGATGCTGGAGCTGCATGCCGCAAAGACGCCTTGGGATCCGTGAGGGGTTAGTGAGTCTGGAGCCGGGGGCTATTGCTGTCCTAGTCGCCTTGAGGTAGCGCTAGCGGGGGACGCCTGAAGGGGTAAACTGGTAACTTAGGGCAGGAATTCTGGAAGGGTCCGCACTAGGCTAGCCAAAAGTAGGTCGACGTCCAAGGTACTGCATGGAAGAGCCAGAGTACTCTAGTCTCCATTCCAGATCACTTACCAAGGAGCACAGACTGGAGGAACGTGTTACAGTAGACACAGAAAGAGTGAGCCTAGCCTGAGGTAGTGCAAACACGAGTCAGATCTACATTAGGTACACAAGGTGGTGCACAAGGCATGTTTATTGTACGGATGTGGTAGCTGCCCCGCAGAGTGGAGCTCCATGTACAGGAAATCAGTGTTCAGCGATCAAGAGAGAACCGTCAGAATGGAGGATCTGCACAGAGTAGAAGGTCCAGGATGGCAGGGAGAGAGAACCACAAGAATGGAGGATCTGCACAGAGCAGAAGGTCCAGGATTGCGGTCAGAGGAAGAACACGCATATGAACTGTGCGTGGACGAAGAACAAGCTACAGAAGAGACTTTTGTGAGTTTGTTGTGGAATGGCGTGAAAGCCGTGGCTGCGCCGTGTTAATCATGTTTTTGTTCTCGGGATGATACCCCTGAGAATAATGAGCATGACAGTGTGATCCGATGGGAGGAACGAAATGGACTTTGTTATACCCCAATTAACAAACAGCCAGACGCTGCCTTCAATGAAAAAAAAGACAATACTTACCAAGATGGCGGTTCCCGCGTTCCCGGGACACCGCGTGGGCATGCTGCAGAAAGTCTTGCAACTTTGCAGTTTGCTAATTGTTGGCCAGGATTGGCGCCAACGAGAAAACTCCGCCCCGATGGGGAGTTTGGTGCGAAAGCTGGAGCCGCGCCCTCATGGACTATGACTCACTCCGCACCTGTGCTGGGTCAGCCTACAAGTCTACGAGACATCCCCCTAGTTTCAACCAGGGGGAGTGGTTTGCGGTTCCACCGGATGTCGACAGAGAAGATGGGAGGAAGGGTTGCTACATCAGCCCATGCCTTTCAGTTGCGAAGAGCCATTGACCAATATAGATCTCTGAGACGTGTGCCTCCGTTGGTAAAGATGGCTGAAGCTGCTGACAAAGTGGCCCGATGCCCCCACTGTGGACTGCAGTATATGTGGCCCATGACCACATTCGTACCGGTGCAAGCTGTGGGAGTGACCGGAAATGTCCCGATGCCGATAGAAGAGCAGCCGGGAGCCCTCTGGAATAAGAGTGCAAGTCCCGCGGAGACGGAGTCAGCTCTGGTGCTTCCGACGGAGAAACCCAGCCATCGGAGAGGTGATCACCGAGGAGCCCATCGCTGGTCTCCTACTGGGATGCCTCGGGCGAATTGCAGGCTAGAATCCTTGGACGAGGAGTGCGCAAGGCTGGCGAGTAAGACAGTCATAAGAAGAGACTGTCATACCATTGGTACGCCATGGAGGGATGAAATTCCTCATGGTGTGGAGACACGGAGTCGAGTGTCTCCAGTACCGCGACCACCCGATCGCCGGAGTCCCACTGCCGTGGTGACTAGTGGATCGGACGCAGGTCGATCCACCCGACCCTGCGAGGTACTAAGACACCGTGCCTGTTGCAGAACCAAGGGGTGGAAGAGCCGGAGGAGCGAGTCCAGAGCCAGACTTAATCGCGCAGCAGACGGGCGTTGGCGGATGTCCTCGTGGAGGAAGAGATCCTGATTGGGGATCCACCCCAAGATGGCGTCGCAGCACGTGCGTGTGCGGAGGTGGTTCCGGAGGACCAGAGCGGCATCGAGTGGGAGATGGTGGCGCCTCTGCGGTCAAGCAGCGGGAAACGATCCCCTACTACCAGGGGGAACGGGCGTTCGAGTTGCAGAACCAGAAGCCCCGCTGCTGGAGACAAGAACGGACTTTGTGGCGACGTTAAGGCAGGTATCGCTGGAGAGCAGGTCGTAACCCTGTCAATGCCTACTGTTCGGTCCCGTCCCCAAACCCCGTCCACACCCAAGGTTAGCCCCAAGGCCTTAGCTAAAGCCCCTGTACCCGTCACTATTTTATTTGGGTCCAGTTCCAGCTTAGGGTTGTCCGGGGAGTCACGGGGTCCTTCTGATGATCGGACTGGAAGCCTGGACTTAGGGACTTCAGATGATGGGTCGGAGGGAAGAGGGAGGATGTCCCGACAGGTGTCGCTGTCTAGTGATTGCCCTAGTGTGCTAAGTATTACAGTGAGAAACACCTCCCAGTATAAAGGAGTCGTTGAGCGATCTGAGGGTACGTCTGGGGTATCTTCTGGGGGGCCTGATGAGGAATCTCTAGAAGAATCTATAGACCATAGCTCCGAAGAACGGAAGGAGACTAGATGGTGGGCCCCATTGTACGAGGGGTATGTATCCTGGTTCGACCGCACCCGCTTTATCTTAGAGAGGGAGGGGGTGGTTGATCACTGGTGGGCTGTTGGTGACTTCGACGACGAGGCATACCTTAGGGCCCTAAGGGTAAGGTGGGATCGTATCCAGGCAGGCCTTATTATTCCTAAGGGGTCCGCAGGGTTGGATGACCCGGTAGAAACCGATGAGCCCCTGTCATGGGTGTTGCCCGGGGCGGCTGGCCAAAGTAGCTTGACCAGGGTGTGCCGAGCTGAACGGGCTATTGCGGCAAAATATAGGAAGTCACATGGGCTTGATTACCCGTATGTCCCAGAACCTCTAATGAGAGAGATAGTGGAGAATAGGGAGAGATGGCTTAAGAATGATATACAATACTATATCGTAGAGAAAGGGGGAGCCATTAAAGGGATGCAGGCCGAGCAGAGGGTAGCTCAACTGATGCGGGTCTGGAAGATAGGACGCAGTGTGTATATGCACAAAGTGGTGTATTGCAATGAGCGAGGGATACCACGAGAATACAGCGTGACTGTGCATGATGCCGCGGGGCGGGAGGTGAAGAAGCCAGATCCTCGGCACTATTATTGATTAACCAATAGAGTGGTCTGTTGTTTTCTTTAGCGCTCCCTGCTGGTCAGTGAGTGTGATGGGCTTGCATTATTATGTCCATGTAATGATGTTTGCTATGTTATTTGTGTGTTCTTTTGCAGTGTTTCCTGGCGCAAGGTACACCAAATTTAGGTCCCAGCCGGGACGGTGGGTATTAACCAGGGGGAGTATGTAGCCATGCATAATAATGACTGCATACATCTTCCCTGTTGGCTGTAAGTCCTGGTAAGTATAGGCCTGCCAACAGTAGTTATGGAGGTTTTCCCTCACACCCTTTTGTGGTGCCCTGTGTAAGGAAGGGAGTGGCTGTATGCTCTGAGTCCCTGGATAGTGACATCAGAGATGCGCCTGCCCCTGAGGTATAAAGGGCACAACACTGTCAGTTAGTGTTGTTGAAAAGTGTTGCAAGGTTGGCAGAGAAGCATCTGGTAGAATGTATCTTCCTGCATAAGGGATTGGAGGAATACATTTGTGACCCTAGTGCTGTAACTTGCGGTAGCAGAGTGACCAATCAAGTCTGTCTAAGCCACACTGTGTCCAGGGACCTGGCACAGTGGTGATCTCACTAGGAGAAAGGGAATCCCACTTCAATACGGGAGGGCGTACCTGGCAAAGGGACAGCACGGAAAGATGTGCGGCTAGAGCCGGCAGCTGCATGGGGCAGTCTGCTACATCCAAGCATATAATAAAGATGCCTTGTTCAAAGAAACCCCCACTGTGTGAGTGTGAGATTACTCTGCAGTGGCGGTCACCACCGAGAAGGAGTTCCTCACCAGGACCATCTCCCTGCGGAAGCATAGATCCTGATGAGGTGGAGGCGCTGCACGTGAAGTAAGTTGGACTCGTACCCACTACCTCAGCAACCTGTCCTGATGATATCCCCTAATAACACCAAGCGGGAGACTCAGGAGTCCTGTTACTTGCAGGTGCACCACCACACACGACCTTGTAATGGGGACCGGTTAGACCACACGGGCCAATGTGAGATTGGGTGGGTCAGACAAGGGGGGTCCAGCCGTTACATAACTAAGCAACATGACAACTCAGGTCAAGTATTAAGCCGTGATGCTGACAGCACACAGAGGTAACAATAAAGTTGTATTTGAACAAACGGAGAAAAAAAATGAGGCATTTGTTTTGGACAGATTGTGATCTCCTGTTGGTCTCACTAGTTACTACTAGTTCCCCCCATGGTAACTGTAGGGCAGGTTGCCAATTAAAAAAAACAAAAAATTTTGTATTGAAATGTCTGTCTCTCCTGATAATATCTTGTCCCTGAATTCTTTACAAATTAAGCTACTGTATAATAGTTGATTAGATAGATTCTTATCAGTACCTTCTCTCATAACTATATTTTGGATATTCCACCTAGAGTGTTAGTTTATTATTGATATTGTCTGAGGCTTATGATATAGTTCTTTATATTTTTTTTTTATATGTTCCAAGTGCACACAATATAAAAATACTATTTTTTAAATATTATTTTATGTTTATTATTTTGTATTTACTCAAATTAACTTTTTTGTGTGATTTATTTAATCATTACTGAAGATTTGTGTTACTTTATATAAAAAAAAAAATATATATATATATATATATATATATATATATATATATATATATATATATATATATATATATATATATATATATATATAGAGAGAGCCCTGTTTCCTTTTGAATACAGTGCGCTACCAATGCTGTGTAACCTGTTGGCTCGCAGGGCCTAAGCCTCCGCCAAGGAGAGCCTGGGGCAACTCGTATGAATACTGATAACCTTTTACTTGGTGCAGCACCTCCACCTGCGATGGCTCCCAGCCGAGTGGAAGTTGGTCCTCGCAGGACAATAATATATCAATCCACACACAGCGTGTAAAATAACCAATGACTTTACTAACACAACCATAACCTTGCATATAATCAACAGGTGTCCCTCCCTAGAGGAGACACTATGCTACTGCGTCTCGCAGGACGCAACCCCCTCACCATGTACCCACACCGTGTCCAGTAACCACACTCAATGTTCCCCACCCTCAAAGTGAGATATATGTGTGTGACTGCGCAGCCACTATGATCTGATATAGATATATAGTTGGTTCACTTGATGTTACCTGCCGAGCGCTCCCGTGCTCGGGCCTGTCAAGGAACTTCACAAAGGATCAGACGACGGATGGATCCCAGGACGACCTCCCGGGGTGATCCCACCCGGTCGGCTGCTGCTGTGTGGTCGAGGTCTGAGCCCAAACCTCTGGCTGGATATTGCAACAGTCTCTGGATATACGACTCTCCTGCTGATACTAAAGGGAACTGCGTCCTATCTTGATGGCCAGTCCCTACTTCCGCTCCACTTTACGGGGACTCAGGGCCTAACTGGGCCGGGGTATGTGGCCTAGTGTAGGGGCTGTTGGCCTCCTTCTCCTTCCTCCTCCCGCGCTCCTTCTCCTTCCTTCTCCCGCGCGGTTCTGCCCGGCGTGCTCCCCTGTGCAACCTCCTAACTCTTCCTCCCAATATTCCGGCCGCCCTATAGGCTCCCTGGCGTCACTTGGTCTCGCTATGGCTGCTGGGACTCGTAGTCCCGTGCGCTCCACCCTATAGGAGCAGCTCCTCTTTCGCGGGCTCTCGCAACCCCTTGCTGCACATGCGCGACCTCAGCTCCGTCACCACCTCCACGGGCTCACCGCGCATGCGCGAACACCAACATGGCGGCACCCTTCTCGCTCGGGTCACTGCGGAGCCTCCGATGTACCGACACACTCCCTGCACACTGCAACCTTCCCTATTCTCCCAGCATGCGGAGATAAGCCTAAGCCTGGGGGACCTGGCTATATCCTCCCCCCTGTGGACTCCAACGTCCCCGCTTGGAATACTAGAACATCAACTGGCACAACGATTATATAATAAAAATGCATGAATACGTACAACGATACATTTCACACTCTATATAAGGTTATACATTTCACTGAACATAACGGTAACTGACTTTACTCGATTGCGAGCCCACTGCTGAGCCTCATAATGGGGTGCCCCGAATTGATCATAGGTCATCCTCATTGGAGGCTGCCCAACTCTCTGGCTCCGTCGTAATTGTTCGTCGGCCACTCCCTCGGGAGAATGTCTATTATAGTCCTGAGGCTCAGCCTCTTCCCTTGTGGGGGTTACAGTCTCTACATGATCATTGAAAGGCACAAAACATGGGCTCTGCGGGTCCAAAGTAGAATTCTCGAGAACCACTGTATTGGACGTTTGCTTACCGAGCCCTTTACCCGTAGCTCCGCTGGGAGATGCTCGCTGCGTCTGAGGGCCCCTTTGAGAGGGTCCCTCCAGGGGGTCTTCATAGGCTGTATTATTGTCAGTCTCTGGACAACCCTGGGTCGTTTCTCCATCCAATGGAGTAGCTGGTAGTTCGGGCTCATCCTCCCCCACTTGCGGGATAGGAAGCAAATGGTTTCTGTGCCATACCTTTACCCGGCCTTCCGAGTCCTTAATACAATAGACCGGGAGGCCAGGCATCTGCGACTCTACTTCATAGACTCCTTCTCTCCACCGGTCAGCCAATTTGTGTTTTCCCGGTACTCCTAAGTTACGGAGAAGTACCGCATCTCCAGGCTGAATGTCCCGATGTTTGACCTTGTGGTCATAGCGTCTCTTGTTACCAGCATTCAGCTTTTCCGTAGATCTTTCAGCTTGCTGATAGGCCTGTTGCATGTTCTCTTGTAGTCTCTGCACATATTTGAAATGAGTGGCATTATGAACTCCATCAGTGGAGACCCTCAGCCGTATGTCTACTGGCAGTCGGGCTTCTTTTACGAACATTAGGAAGTAGGGCGAAAATCCGGTAGATTCATGTCTGGTACAGTTGTAGGCGTGTACTAGCGTTTCCACATGTCTACTCCACTCAGTCTTTTGCACCCCCGTTAAGGTCCCCAGCATGTCCAGTAAGGTGCGATTGAACCGTTCGGGCAAGGCGTCCCCTTCAGGGTGGTACGGGGTGGTTCGTGATTTGGTGATGCGCAAGATCTTTAGTAATTCCCGGATAAGTTTGCTCTCAAAGTCTCTACCCTGATCCGAATGTAGTCGTTGGGGAAGCCCATAATGTATGAAGTATTTTTCCCAAAGCACCTTAGCTACCATGATGGCTTTTTGGTCTTTTGTCGGAAAGGCTTGCGCATACCGCGTGTAATGATCTGTGATGACCAGCACATTGCAGATCTCCCGGCTATCCGGTTCGATACACAGGAAGTCCATGCATACTAAGTCCATGGGACCCATACTTTTCAAATGGCCCAGTGGGGCGGCTCTGGTGGGAAGTGTTTTGCGTTGGATGCATCAGCTACACTGTCAACAGTGATGCTCCACGGCCTCCCTCATTTTTGGCCAGAAGAATCGATCTCTCACCAGTCCAAAGGTTTTGTCGACGCCCAAATGGCCATGTTCGTCATGTAATGACCGTAACACCAAGTATTGTAGCATTTTAGGTAGAACCAGCTGCCTCCTACTTGGATGATTATGATACTCCACCACCCGGTATAATAAATTGTCCCGTATCTCAAATGTACCTGCTTCTCTCATCAGAATATCCCCCACATCGCCAGGAGTGTGTTTGAGTAGATCGGCACGGTTTATCTGGATAGCGTGGCGGATGGCGCTGGCTATCGGATCACGGACTTGATAACGCACCATGTCTTTCCAGGATATGATCTTGTCAGGGGTGATGTGCATGCCGCTGGGGTCCCGGTACGCCGCTGGGATGGCTCTGGACGCACACCCTAGAGAATCCACCACCCTTAATTCGGAGAATGCTACTTTATCATTGACTATGGCTGCAGTGCAGCACAGGGCCCGCATCCCGGGGCCGGGGATTTCTTCCCATTGATCGTCGTCGGGGGTGGCGACCAACCCCGGTCGTCGGGATAGGGCATCGGCTCCCACATTCAGAGGGCCCGGTTTGTATTTCAGGGTGAAATTGTAGTTGAAGAGTGCGGCTAACCAACGATGACCAGCCACATCCAGCTTAGCGGAAGTCATGATATACGTGAGAGGGTTATTGTCCGTTCGCACCTCGAAGGTGATCCCATAGAGGTAGTCATGAAGCTTATCCACGATGGCCCACTTTAAGGCGAGAAACTCTAGTTTATGCACGGGATAGTTTTGCTCACTGGGCGTCAGGCTGCGACTGATCTAGGTAACCGCACTGGGTGTTTCTGATGCAGTACTGCCCCTAGTCCGCTGAGACTAGCATCCACATGTAGGATATAGGGTTGCTCGTGGGTCGGTAATAGACTAGTACCGGGGCAGCCGTCCGACTCTGCTTCAGGTCCAGGAAGGCCTGTTCACACTCTGTAGTCCACTTGTCCCCGAAGGGTTGTCGTGCGGGGGTTGCCTTTCGTCCCGTGTCTTCTGGATATATTTTGAGAAGACTGTTGAGGGCTTTGGCCCGACGAGAATATCCTTCCACAAATCTACGATAGTATCCGCAGAACCCCAAGAAAGAGCGCAATTCGACCACGTTGTCGGGTCGTGGCCAGCTTACTACGGCTTCTATCTTGGCGAGGTCGGTGGCTATTCCCTCGGTGGACACGATGTGTCCTACGTAGGTCACTGAGGTCCTACATAATCGGCATTTATCCAAGGACAACTTGAGTCCTTCTTGGGCTAGACGATCGAGTACCTTCAGGAGTCGGGTCTCAAGTTCCTCCAGTGTTCTGCCGAAGACGATGATGTCGTCCAGATACACCAAATATTCTCTGGGGTTCAAGTCCCCCAAGGTTTTCTCCATCAACCGTTGAAAGGTGGCCGGCGCTCCACAAATGCTCTGTGGCATGCGAGTGAATTGATAGAACCCCAACGGACAGATGAAGGCAGTCTTCTCTTGATCCTCGGGGCTCATGGGCACCTGGTAGTACCCGGACCTTAGATCCAACACACTGAACCATTTGCTCCCATTGAGGGCATTCAGGATCTCTTCTATGCGAGGGAGGTTATACTGGTCAGGAATCGTGCGATTATTCAAGGTCCGGTAATCCACACACAGTCTCACAGTCCCATTCTTCTTCCTCACCACTACGATGGGGGACACGTAGGGGCTCCTTGACTCCGTGGCGATCCTGGCCTCCTCCATCTCGTGAATCACAGCCCGTACATCATCGATGTCTCTAGGGGCGATACGCCGGGAGCACTCACGGAAGGGAGTCCTGTCATTCATCTGGATAGTGTGCTGGGCACTGCCGCTGCACCCCACATCCATTTCACCAGTAGAGAAGACGTCACGCCTGTCTTCTAAGTGGCCTCTTAATCTCTCTCTCCACTCTTCGGGCAGCCCAGATGACTCAAAGTCGAAGTCTAGTCCTTCTGAGGGGCAACCCGCTCGGGCGGTTTTGACCTGGACAGGCTCATCTACTAGACTGACCGGGTAGATCCTCCCCAATTGCTATCCCGCATCTATAGCCATGGTGAAGGTTCTGTACCAACACATAGATGCGACGAGGGATGGCAGCGGACCAATCCCCAAACTCAGGTACTATTCGGTATCCTCTTCGAGCGTCTTCTTCCGGCATGCTTTCCATCGAGAAGAGATGCTCGGTGTCTTCACGCTCGGCATATGAGCACCAGGCTGGCATTCTCTGTATTGCACCCGGCAGGATTTCTGTTAGGCCGGCTCTACCGCAGAACAACAGTCCGTAGCTCTTGAGGACCGAGGCTGGGGGGTCCTTACCCACTTGAACGAGCTGCAGTTGAAGGCTGGACATGGGCAATTCATTCGTCTCTTGCAAGTAGGCCCAGATAACCACCTGTACAATGTCTGCATTGGTCCCCAGGATGATCGGGTACTTGGGCAGGTCCTTGGGTTCTGGACACACGAGTGCGTCCACGTTCATGGGGTGTGACTTCCCGGTGTTGAGCTGCTGAATCTCCAGAGACACCGTCACGATGCCATCGATAGGGTAGCATTCATTGCTCAGGCCCCTTACTTTTATATGTTCGGCCGACTTCAGGGGTCTGTACTGAAGATGTTGATCGTAGAACCCTCGATATTTAATGGTCACCTGTGACCCCGTGTCCAGCAAAGCTGAGGAGTAGATGCCATCCACTAACACGCGTATGAGGGCCACTGGTCCCACTCGATTGTTCCAGTCACGGGGACATTCACTATCTCTGGTAGTGGTCGGAGTTAGGTCATTGGGATTTCGGGGTTCGGGGGAAGCCGGCACCTCCAAGGCTCCCCCGTCGACGGCGTATACTCCACAGACCATGGCATTGGGAGTGAACTTCTTGGGGGAGGGGCTCCGATCACGAGATTCTCCCATCCGGCAGTCATAAGACAAATGCCCCTTTTTCCCGCACTTGTAGCACGACAGATCACGGGACGGCGTACGACGGTTGTAGGGGGGAGAGGTTCTCCCCGAGTACTTCGGCCGCTCAGGCCCTGGGCTTGTCTGGAGGATCTTCCTTCTTCTCACTAGTTCCCTTACTTTTGGGGTTAGAGACCCCTTTTGCTTTCTGCGGGGAATGAAGCATTAGATGAGCCTTGTGCTCCTTGACTTGTTGTAACAACTTCGTGAAGGTGGCTCCCCCGGGTGAGGTTATCACGAATCATGTTGGCAATGGGGTGGTTAGGGCTGGACCCCCGCAGGTATTGCTTACGGAGATATTCATCCATTTGGGAGGCTATAACGTACTTATGGTGGAGTAAGGGCCCCAACGCTATCTGCACTCAGTGGATGTAGGCTGATAAGTCTTCCCCCTCCTTCTGGTTAATGGCATAGTATTTGGCCCACAGGGCCCCATAATCTTCTGCCACCCCTAGGCCTTCGTCAAGAATTCGACGATCATTCGAGAGGTCAAATCAGAATGTTGCTCTCTATGAATGCTGACCAGCGTGGACGCTGGGGGTCTCAAGCATTCCAAACATGCGTTGCTGTTTTACCGCCTCCGTACAGGACCATTCCTCCATTACACCCTGGGTGTGTTCTTTCCATGGGTCTATTCCATCTTCCCCCGTCGGGACGGGCAGGGTCCCTGAGAAATTTTGGGAGTGTGTGGCCAGAGTGAGTGCTTCTACTAAGGGTGGTAGACTGGGTGGGGCAGTCAGCTGGCCTACCTTGTCGTTAAATTTCTGCAGCATATCCCTACACAGTCCAGCTTCTTCGGATGCACGGGACCCCGGGTAACTGATGTCCGACCGACAACTACCCGCGTCACTGGCCGGATAATTGGCAGAGGCGTCTTGGTGTAACGATGCGCGGAACACGCCCCCTGCGGCGTGTTCCTTCCTTAACTGTTTACTTCTGATCGCCGCCCTCTAGCTGCGAGTCTAGATCCTGTGTCTTTAAGGATTCTGAAGCAAGCAACGCCTGTGACGATAGTGAGGGTTTGGCCCGGGATTAACGGGGTTACTCCCCAAGGGCCCCCCTCTAACCTCACCAGGGAGACAAGGGGTTAACTGGGCTGAGGTCCAGAAATGTGATTTAACCCTTGTTATAACATGAAAATGCTTATTCCCCTGTGTAAAATGTATTGTTGCTGGGTCAGTGTCTGCATAACCCACCCACTGGGACTTAAGGGGTTAATCTTATATGCAGTGCTGAATAAACAGTTACCTGAAAACTGGTAATTTGGTAACGGAGTAAGCCAGGACCCTGAGCCTTGGGGGTACAGCCTCCGGGTCACCCCCCAAGTACACACATATTAAAAATATAACTTTGTCATAAGAGGAACATATATTTTTGATAAAGTGACTTTTTGCAGTCTTACAAGGTACAGGCCAAATGCTAACTACCTCTGCCTGCCTTTGTAATGCGTACCAGGACCAAATGGTTTGACTCATGAGTCTATTCACGTTTGATATGCAAGCTTCCTCTCTGGAAGTGCATATCCAAAAGGGAGGTGTGAATTGGCCAGTTGGATGCTAAATAGGACATCCTGCTAGAATTTAGCCTGGCTTCACAGGGGAATTGCTATGCAAGACCCAGGAAGGATCAACAGGTCATTACCTAGTTGGTTATGCGAGAAGCTACAAGCCTACTTCAAAAGGTTTTATTGATGGGGGTAGGGGTGGAGCTACCCAAGAAGGGAATCAAAAGGAGTAACCTTATTAAATATAAGAATATTATGACATGTCCTTGGCTGAAAAGGATAAGAATTACATATTTGTATTCGTGGGACTTCCCCGCCACCAACCGTTACAAACACTTAATATCTGGCCCTTAGTGGCTGCCAGATATTAATATCTCTATTAATTTTCATATTACACTGTAATGTTTGGTCTCTCTGCGAGCGTCAGGTGGGACGGACTGTATTAATATATCTCACCTGACTGTATGTATTACTGAACTCAAGTTATGAGGTGATTTGCAGTAAATATGAAATTTTGGTTGAGTTCTGAGAAACTGCAACCCCCTGCTATGATAATGAGCAGGAATGCCATAATTTACAAGCCTGGTCATCAAAGGCTAAGTGGCTAATTGCTTATGCTTGGCCCAACGGACAAAAGGAATTAACCAGAGTAAGTGTGACTTTTCACACTGGACCCTGGAAGCCCAAAGTCAGCTTCAAAAGCTTCAAAGGGGATTTTACTAGACGGCACGGCGCCGTAAGCTGGGGTACAAGGGTTAAAATGATTAAAATTATATATAATCTTGGTTTGGGGTGGGAAGGGAGCGATCCAAATCAGGAACACATCATGTGAATAAAAAACATAAAAAACAATAATTGTGCAGTATATTGGTACAGTGTGGACTAGATGCAAGTCTTGGCTCTTTGGGATTTCCTACTTACAACAAAGGTTATAATATAGCGCTTTGGTCTGACTCAGTCAGGAGATGTATAGATGGTTGCTATTTCTTTTGGGTGTATATTGGCCCAGATCGGTTCTCATGTAGAGGGACTGTTCCAGCAGTGATGGTGCTCAAATCCCAATATGGTATATGCAATAAAAAGCAGAACAGCCCAATGGTATAGGTTGCAAAACAATGGATTTATGTGATAAAGGGATAGGAGATGTACTCACAATAGGTACAAACAAATTGTACATGTAAAGGTTTCTTTTAACGATCTGATGCTCGTTTTCGCGGCGGTGTTTCTCCTGATCCTCCTCTATTACCAGCCTTGCCGCTGGCGGTGGCGTCTGACGTCACTTCCGTCTTGCGGGTGACCGCATCCGGTGGTGATGGATGGCGACGCGCTGGGAGAGAGTCTGCGGGAGAGTTCAAGCGTCCGGCGTCTTCTTGTGAAGGCAGCTGCAGCAAATGAGTTGGCTCTACGCGTTTCGCTGTTGGACACAGCTTCGTCAGGAGCGTTAACACTGTAATGTTTGGTCTCTCTGCGAGCGTCAGGTGGGACGGACTGTATTAATATATCTCACCTGACTGTATGTATTACTGAACTCAAGTTATGAGGTGATTTGCAGTAAATATGAAATTTTGGTTGAGTTCTGAGAAACTGCAACCCCCTGCTATGATAATGAGCAGGAATGCCATAATTTACAAGCCTGGTCATCAAAGGCTAAGTGGCTAATTGCTTATGCTTGGCCCAACGGACAAAAGGAATTAACCAGAGTAAGTGTGACTTTTCACACTGGACCCTGGAAGCCCAAAGTCAGCTTCAAAAGCTTCAAAGGGGATTTTACTAGATGGCACGGCGCCGTAAGCTGGGGTACAAGGGTTAAAATGATTAAAATGATATATAAGTCAGAGCCACCCTTTTATCCATGTTGTTCATGCAAAGTTCTTCATTGTTCTTCATGCAAATGATCTTCATGCATGCATGTATCCTGCCTGTTTTGCTGTGATGTCAACTGAAATATGGGAGAAGTGGCCAGTCTGTAATCCTGATGGCTTTCTTGCCATAATCTTTACGTAAGTGTCTATATTTTGCCTGTTATTTGTACATATCTGTTGTGTTCACCTTTATCAAGGAATAAATTATATTTATCATATCTAAGTCTCGTCCCAATTCAAACCCAGGTAAATATATATTTATATATAGTTTTGGTGTAAATTACAACCTGTCACAAGCTACCGTGACAAGCTTGTAATTAACTGTTGGCAGCTGGCTGGACTGAACTGGACCTGTATTACAGTATTCTGCGGGGTACTGTGATCCAGTGGGAACTTCATGGTAATTGCAAGTTCCTGGGACTAAAGATATTGAACACACAGTGTACAACATATAACACTAGATATGGCACCTCCTCACTGTTCCCCTACTTGTGAGAAGCATTTCCTCCAGAACCAAAGTGCCGGCCATCCGTCTGACTGGAGCCGGGCACTGAGACCGGAGGAGTGCATCAAGTCGGCGCGGGGACCAGCAGCCAGCAAGGCTGAGAGAGAGACAGCAATCGGTGAGCATGAAACCCGGCAGGCTGAGCAAAGATCCACAGCTGCAGCTGCTGTAACCAGACATGTGGAGGGAGCGGGTGGTCTTGCACCAGGAGAGGTATTGGCCGTTGCGGCAGCCAGTCCATTTTACCCAGAATTGCTGGCCCTGATGTTTGCGCAGGGAGAGATGTCCCCAGCAGAGCGGCTCGAGCAGCTGAAGCTGGCGATGATCCGACCCGCTTATCCCCTCCTAGAGCCCGGCGCTCCAGCAACTCCGCTCTGGACTCCGTTGCCCCTTGCTGGGGTTAGTCCACCGGTGGCGGAGAAGCACCGGCAGTTGCTGCGGCACTGCCAACAAATGGGACACAATAATGCCCAGTGCCCTGACCGTGCGCGGTCAGGCGAACAAGCCCCTCTGATGGCTCCCTCCCAGCCGGGGCGACAACCCTCCTCGGGACGTCTCCTGGAGAACCTGGACGGGCTGCATCAGCAACAGCGGTGGAGAACAGCGGCCATCCACCTGATCCTGGCGGAGAACCAGCGGCGGCGGCAGAGAAGCCGCCACTCTGGCATCCTGCCGGCGGCAGTTCTATTTGGGGGGAGGGACAGGGTTTGCGGGAGGGGGTTATTTTACCAAGTTTGCATGGAGCTGTGTTCCTCCACAAAGACCTGGGACCCTCGTCCTGCACCGTTTTACCTGTACCCAACCCGGGCGCTGTTGCGGCAGCGGACCGGTGCTGCCCAGCCCAGATGGGGACGGCGGCGGCTGCTCCAGTCCCCCTGCAATTGGGACCAACGAAGACGGCGGTCTCTGCGGGGACCAGCAAGGTAAGCCAGACCAAGTCGCAGACTCACTCTGACTTATGTTTCCCTATGACTGTACCCTGTTGTTTTACTATAGGGGTGACCGGGGGTGTGGCAGGAGATAGAGGTACCAGGGGAGGGGAAGGACTGGCAGCTTGTAGGGCAGCTAGACGTCCCCATTACCCTGGTGGAGCAGCAAGGAGACTCTCAGTTAAGAGCCCCACTGTTGCAGCCTTGCTATGGGCTGGAGGTGTCCGGGGTTGTGGCAAAGTTAGACCACCCCCAGATTACCTGCCAGCCAAGAGCTAAGGTGGGTGCATCTGCACCAGCAACCCTGAGCTCATCCCTGGTAATGGGGAGACAGTGTCAGGGAGATGGCCTCACTCAGGTGTCCCTAGGATCCAGGTTAGGATTAGCTAGGGAGAAGTGGAGTGAGGGGAGGCTGCAGGTAGGTAGCCAGCATCAGTTCTCAGGGGTGGTGAAGGAAGGGCAGCTTGTAGGGCCGCCAGGCTTCCCCATTACCTGGGCGGAGCGGCAAGGGGACTCTCAGTTAAGAGCCCCACTGTTGCAGCCTTGCTATGGGCTGAAGGTACCAGGGGTTGTGGCACAGTTAGACCACCCCCAGATTACCTGCCAGCCAGGAGCTAAGGTGGGTGCATCTGCACCAGCAACCCTGAGCTCACCTCCGGTAATGGGGGCACAGCTTCAGGGAGAGGGGCTAGCCCCGTTAGCACCCAGCTCTAGGGTAGGATTGCCTGGGAGAGGGTTGGGTGGGCCAGTGGGAACCGGGGAGGGAAGGCAGCAAGTGAGCCAGCCAGTTTTCCCCGCTACCCTGGCAGAGCCTCAGGGGGTGTCTCAGATCAGCAACCCCCTGTTGCAGCCTGGCTATGGGCTGGGGGTATCCGGGGCAGTGGCAGGCTTGTGCCACCCCAGGGATACCTGCCAGCCAAGCGCTAAGGCGGTTGCATCTGGAGAGGTGACCCTGAGCTCATCCCTGGTAAGGGGGAGACAGTGTCAGGGAGATGGCCTCACTCAGGTGTCCCTAGGATCCAGGTTAGGATTAGCTAGGGAGAAGCGGAGTGAGGGGAGGCTGCAGGTAGGTAGCCAGCAGCAGATCTCAGTGAGAGAAGGAGGGCTAGTGGTAGCTAGGGAGGGAAAGCAGCAGGTATTGCAGCTAGAGTTTCCCGTTACCCTGGCAGAGCCCCAGGGGGTTTCTCAGATCAGCAACCCCCTGTTGCAGCCTAGCTATGGGCTGGGGGTATCATGGGCATTGGCCAGTTTTTGCCACCCCAGGGATACCTGCCAGCCAAGCGCTAAGGCGGTTGCATCTGGAGAGGTGCCCCTGAGCTCATCCCTGGTAAGGAGGAGACAGTGTCAGGGAGATGGCCTCACTCAGGTGTCCCTAGGACCCAGGTTAGGGTTAGCTAGGGAGAAGCGGAGTGAGGGGAGGCTGCAGGTAGGTAGCCAGCAGCAGATCTCAGTGAGAGAAGGAGGGCTAGTAGTAGCCAGGGAGGGAAAGCAGCAGGTATTGCAGCTAGAGTTTCCCGTTACCCTGGCAGAGCAGCGTTTAGTTTACAAGCCTGGTCATCAAAGGCTAAGTGGCTAATTGCTTATGCTTGGCCCAACGGACAAAAGGAATTAACCAGAGTAAGTGTGACTTTTCACACTGGACCCTGGAAGCCCAAAGTCAGCTTCAAAAGCTTCAAAGGGGATTTTACTAGACGGCACGGCGCCGTAAGCGCCGTAAGCTGGGGTACAAGGGTTAAAATGATTAAAATGATATATAAGTCAGAGCCACCCTTTTATCCATGTTGTTCATGCAAAGTTCTTCATTGTTCTTCATGCAAATGATCTTCATGCATGCATGTATCCTGCCTGTTTTGCTGTGATGTCAACTGAAATATGGGAGAAGTGGCCAGTCTGTAATCCTGATGGCTTTCTTGCCATAATCTTTACGTAAGTGTCTATATTTTGCCTGTTATTTGTACATATCTGTTGTGTTCACCTTTATCAAGGAATAAATTATATTTATCATATCTAAGTCTCGTCCCAGTTCAAACCCAGGTATATATATATTTATATATAGTTTTGGTGTAAATTACAACCTGTCACAAGCTACCGTGACAACGCCATCTTGCTTTCTGGCAAACCCTGCACTCTTTCTCCTGACAGGAAGTAAGCCTCTCTTTGACTTTCTCTTTGCATTTAGTCTTTTGCTACCAGCCCTGGTGCCTGCTAGTACTCATCGCATACTGTTCCTGTCTGGACCTCCTTGGGACCTGTACTTATCTCCTGTGGATTCCGGAAGACTGGGACAGTCACTCTTATACTACTGAGGTTAGTTTATCGTCGGGTTGTGTAGGTACCTGCTTAGTAGGGTTCACCTTGACGTGGTAGCAGGCTTATAATTCCTTGGCCAATGGATTAGACTAAGAACCCTTATGTTATGTTTAGTTTCGCTGCACCTTGCTGTTTCTGTCACTATGCCTTTAAGAAGTCTGGACGTTCTCCAAGAAGCAGTCCTTCTCTGGATGTTACCTTGTGCTCTGGACTCCATGTTCCATGTTCCTGGTTTCCGTTTCCATACTCCTGTGCTGAAGCATTGGCTTCCTGCAACCCCCGCGTTGGTGCCTGAGAGCACGCGCACTCCCGCTCTGCTGTCAGAGCGCGCGCGCGCGTGCAGCTGGATCACTTGTGTCTCTGAGCAGGCACCACACCTCCGGATGCGTCGCGCATTCTCATGCACGCGGCGCGGTCACGTGACTGCGTGCGCCGATCCCCAGCTGCACGGCAACTTACTCCCTTCGCATCAACTGCGGCCTCCCCACCTCGCTAGCGGGTCCTTCCCTTTCTTCCCTGCGCTTATGAAGAGAGCACAAGCGTGACACTTGGTCTATGAGGACATCCACTAGGTGGGCTTTGGAGAATCCTGGTAGTTGTCTTAGGGCCGTTTGTAATGTCTCTAAGGGCAAGGCCATAGGAACTTGACTCACGGCCACCACGCGGCGGGCGGGCGTTTGCATCTGCCGCGCCCAGTCACGCACACTCTGACGCGAGGGGAGTCATTCTGGACAGGTGACTGTGTGAATTTAGAAATGGGGCACCCCAGGTCTGATCTCAGCAGCGCCTCCAAATTTAGCCCTGTTTCCTTTTGAATACAGTGCGCTACCAATGCTGTGTAACCTGTTGGCTCGCAGGGCCTAAGCCTCCGCCAAGGAGAGCCTGGGGCAACTCGTATGAATACTGATAACCTTTTACTTGGTGCAGCGCCTCCACCTGCGATGGCTCCCAGCCGAGTGGAAGTTGGTCCTCGCAGGACAATAATATATCAATCCACACAAAGCATGTAAAATAACCAATGACTTTACTAACACAACCATAACCTTGCATATAATCAACAGGTGTCCCTCCCTAGAGGAGACACTATGCTACTGCGTCTCGCAGGACGCAACCCCCTCACCATGTACCCACACCGTGTCCAGTAACCACACTCAATGTTCCCCACCCTCAAAGTGAGATATACAGTGGCGACACACTTAATCCTGCGTTGGCTGGAGCCGCAAGCCGCGTGGTGTTCCGGTTTCGTTGTTTGTTTCCCTCGGCGTGCCGCGCGTCATCGATGCGTGGTCACGCTTCATTGGGAGCGTGCGCGCATGGTGCATGTGCCCAGGGCTCCCCGAGGGAGCCCTGGGTTGCTGTAATGTGGGGGATGGCGGTGGGGGGCTCCGGGGGACCCGGCGGACCCGGAGAGGGGAGGGGGAAGCCCCGATCGGAGGACCGATCCTCCGAGGCTCCGGCGCGCGCCCGGGACACCTCGGCGCGCGCCCGGTATCTGTCGCGGCCGAGACCGGGCAAAGATAAGAATAAACTCGGCCGCGAAAGTATGTGTGTGACTGCGCAGCCACTATGTTCTGATATAGATATATAGTTGGTGCACTTGATGATGTTACCTGCCGAGCGCTCCCGCGCTCGGGCCTGCCAAGGAACTTCACAAAGGATCAGACGACGGATGGATTCCAGGACGACCTCCCGGGGCGATCCCACCCGGTCGGCTGCTGCTGTGCGGTCGAGGTCTGAGCCCAAACCTCTGGCTTGATATTGCAACAAAAAAAATAATAAAAAAAATATACTGGGGTTGAAACCCCAATTAACCAATGCTACAGAGCTTTTAACCCACTGTTTTAAATGTTATAAAAATCTTTCTGCTTAAGAGACCAGGTCACGTGATGTGGTGAATGCATGCTCGAGGCTATGTATATTAACCCTTAGATGGCAAACGGTCTAGCAGTAGCATAGAGAGTTGTAAGGGGGAGTCTTGAAACCCCTCCAGACCTCTCTGTCAGCCTGAGCTATAAAGACCCTGAATGCCTGGGGCAGCTCTCATACAGCAGCAATAAAGTACTCACGTATTTGCACGATACACCTGGCTCTGTGTGCTCCTTTGCTGTTTTGAAAAGTAGAACAGGCACCTATACCGACGGGGACAGGCAGACCAGCGGGCACCACGATGCAGGAAGAAAGTTTCTGAGGCCGGACTGTGCTGCATACAAAAACCTTTATTGAAAAATGGTTAAAAAGAGGAGGGGAGGCATACCCCTGCACCTCTAACGCGTTTCACCCTGCAATTGGGCTTTTTCAAAGAGTAGCATACTCGTGTCTGGTGAGCTCTGATATACCGGATGTAGACCGGACGTGACGTCACCCAGCCAATGGACTGCCAGTATGCTGCGAACAGCATGATGGGAAACTGAGTCCCTGGCTGGAGGGCGCTCGCGCGGCATACAGGGGCATCAGTGTCATGCACAGTAGAAATCGAAGGGATTAAAAACAAAGTAAATTCATCTTGCGATCCACATATAGCTATACTAACAATAGATGTTTATTAATCAATTTAATATATGTCTTAAACGGCCGGTGTCATATATATGTATGTGGTAGTATATAAAAAGGTTATTCAATTGGCTATATTTTTAACTATGGATAGCAACTAACAATAATAATTTTAAGTTTAAAAACAAGTAATAGCAAGGGGTAATTGTTATTTCCAAATAGCATGAATCATAATATTCAAATAAATTCATAACCAAATAGTCAGTACATATATGTGGAAAGCTCAAATAATTCCTAATCAATACAAAAATAGAAAATCTTGATATTACTAACACCAACATAATTCATAGTTAAAGTTGAAACATGAAGGGCAACATTTGTTATGCAATTCTCGATCATTGAGAGAATGATTGATATTAATAATGATTTTTACATCAACACCAATATGAGTATTAGAGACCTAAATGGATAATGTGTTCTCAAATAGTGGGAAAAAATGGAAGGGTGGGGGGAGGGGGGAGAGAGGGGGGGGTTAGGGGGGAGGGGGAAGGGGGGGGGGAGGGAGGAAGGGGGATTGTGGGGGGAGATAACATCTCTGGAAAATTATGTGAGAAGTAAACGAATCCCTAGAGGCTTAAGGATAAAGAAAACACCATCGTTTGGCTTCATTAATAGAGGGTTTGAGGAAAATTGGACTAAAATATTAGACTCATGTTCAATGAAACTAATGGAGCTTATTATACAAACTAAAGTAGCCGAGAAAAATCTCCTATTAGAAAGTATTAAAAAACTCCAAAATCAACTTGACAAGTTTGAGAGTATGCCAAACTTTGCCACTAATGACAATCTCCTATACCAGAACATTAGCAAACTTGATAAAGAAATCATGGAGAAAAAACAAATAAAGTTTGACAGGGACCGCTTAGATTATGAGCGTGGACAGGTATACATTTGGCAAAAACCTCCTCGCCCAACAAGGATTCCTAATACTCCAAATAAGACCAAAAAACCCCATCAAAAGAACCAACAACATTCACAAGGTCCAAAAGAGAAATCCACACCCAGACCCTCTATTCTTAAAAAGAAATCAGGTGATCAATCAAGTTTTTCAGATGCCTCTGACAGTGATTATCGGTCACATGGAGTGTCCTTTTCAAATAAACAGACATCAAACCAATGTGAATATAGCAGTGACCATGATTCAGAGTATGGTCAAGGATCCAAAAGTGAACAAAGACAAGCACCATCATTGTTTTCACAGTCAAAAAACGACCAAGGACAAGGCGCTCAAAGGGACGAGGGCGCAGTCTCAAAAAGGAAAAAATACACTTAAACCTAGAAGATAATGTTATTAACATCTCGGGGGTGCCCCTCTCTGTGAATGAACTGTCTGTACTCAACAAGGGACTTAACTTCGCTCCTCTTGAAAACTTTAGATTGTTTAACACCATTATTGATCTACAATGTTTCGTTAGAAAATTAGTACTGAAAAAGTTTTTTCATAAAGAGGATGTCAATGTACATGATGAATTTACTAATGTCCCTCCTGTTATGTTTCAGGATTCTGAGTCTGTTAATGAAAACGACGGTTTAACATAATTCGCTGAGTTATGCACCCTCCAGGATATGAATAGTCTCCTAGATGAGCAGACCACACAGGAGGAGAATATATCTGCATCCTCCTTTCTGGTAGGCTCAAGAGACTCAGGTTTGAAGACTCGCTCAAACTTTTATCCCTCTCACATAAAAGGCCCACACATAGCCACATTCGAGAAATTGGTCGAAAGAGACCTATTATTATTGGAAAAAGGTTACAAATTCACCCCCCTTCTCGGCAACAATATGTCCAAAGATGATCGCCTTAGCATTCAAAGTTTGATGACCAACAAAAACTTGGTCATAAAGAATGCCGATAAGGGGGGTGCAATTGTTGTTCAGAGCAATGCCAAATACAAGCTAGAAGCATTACGACAATTACACGACATGAACTCATACAAAACTCTAAAATCTGACCCCACAGATGTATTCACAGTACAGCTTAATAACATTCTTGACTTCGGTGTCATTCTACAGGTATTGAGCGATAAAGAAAAAAGTTTCCTGTCTGTCCAGAACCCGGTGATCCCCATTTTTCACCATCTCCCAAAGATCCACAAATCTCTAGTCGACCCTCCAGGGCGACCAATAATATCGAGCATTGGATCTTTGGGAGATGGATTATCCAGATATATTGACATTTTTCTGCAACCACTGGTCCACAAACTTCCGTCATACCTACAAGACTCCACAGATTTACTCAATTCACTCTCACATTTCACTTGGTCACCCAATTATTTATGGGTTACTTTAGATGTCACTTCTCTTTACACTATCATTGATCACTCACAAGGTATTGCAGCAGTACAACACTTTCTTAATCACTCATCCTTATCACCAGCACAGACCACGTTTATATTAGAATCTATTTTATATTTACTCACTCACAATTATTTTCTTTTTGACACCACTTATTATTTACAGACACGAGGTACCGCAATGGGAACCTCATTTGCACCTTCATACGCAAATTTGTTTATGGGATACTGGGAGCACATGCACATTTTTAGTCACACTAATTCTTTTCGTAATAACATCACGTTTTATCGGAGATATATTGATGACTTGGTCTTAATTTGGGAAGGTGACACAGGGTCCCTGACGGAATTTGTGGACCAGTTAAACACAAACAATTACAATTTACATTTTACTTTTTCTTTCCATCATCAGAAGATTGAATATTTGGATTTACTTTTATCTATTGATTCATGTCAGTCTATCCAGTCTGATATTTTCAGAAAGCCAAACTCAAGGAATACGTTTCTTAAGGCAGATAGTGGACATCCACGCCCCTTAATTAAAGGTATACCTAAAGCTCAATTCTTAAGGTTGAGACGTATCTGTTCAACAACAGATCAATTTATAACACAGTCAAAAGAACTGGCCTTGAGATTTTGCAATAGGGGATATCACAAAATGGACTTACAGAAGGCTTTTGAATATGCTTACCAAACTCCACGTAATAACTTGTTGAGAAAAAAGAAAAACATAGACTGTAAAAAAGATTCAACACCATTGTATTTTATTACACAACACAGTCGACAAGCAAATACCATACGCTCCATCGTAGCTAGACACTGGAACATCTTGTCATTGGACAACAAACTCAAACCACACATTGAGGAATTACCAAAATTTGTGTTTAAAAAAGCCAAAACCTTATCAAACTACATATCACCTAGTATGTATAGAAAACCATACAAAAAAACTAGGGGCTTTGTTCCCCCAATTGGCTTCTTCAAGTGTGGTTTTTGTAAAGTCTGTACCCATGCAAAGTCGATCAAAGCAATACATTCAAAGGTAAACAGAAACAAGATCAGATTGAGGAGCTTTATCACATGCAATACCAACTATGTGGTATATATTCTAACATGTGGCTGTGGCATGAGCTACATAGGGCGTACAATACGTCCACTAAAGCTTCGAATAATGGAGCACATTAGAAGTATTAAGAACAAAGATCAGAGGTTCCCGGTGGCACAACACTTTATGGAATGCCCTAAAGGTAATTTAAACCATCTAACCTTTAGTGGTTTAGAACATATTCCACTCCCAGTCCGACGTGGAGATCGCCAGAGGATCCTGAATCAAAAGGAAATGTTCTGGATCTTCACGTTGGATACCATGACACCTCGAGGTATCAATGTGGACTGGGAGATAAAACACTTTCTGTAAAAAACCCAAATAAACTTAAACATGGAGTGGTCTTGCCATTAGGAATCCCGATATATCTATATATTCTTGTATATGTTCCTACACATGCTCTTACCTGTGTTGTTGACCCATGTGGCTTGTTCATATACACACCAATCTGTAACAGCAATTACCATGTGTATACTATATGTATACATGACATGTATAGGTAACAAATCGAATGATTAATCAGTTGTCCTTTTGTGTACCTTTTAGTTCCAGTATATACATCTCTCTCCCTTGATGTGTTAAAAATACCTTGGATTCAGGTTAATGACTTAAGAATTATGAATATTCATTTTATTTTTGACATAACATGTTCACTAAATGATCTAATCTGATTGTCACATGATAATACTGTATACATTATTTAATATATACTCTGGATCATATAACTAAGTCGTGTTCCAACTTTCCTATCATGTCTTCCCCACAATCCCCCTTCCTCCCTTCCCCCCCCCCTTCCCCCTCCCCCCTTTCCCCCCCCCTCTCTCCCCCCTCCCCCCCCCCTTCCATTTTTTCCCACTATTTGAGAACACATTATCCATTTAGGTCTCTAATACTCATATTGGTGTTGATGTAAAAATCATTATTAATATCAATCATTCTCTCAATGATCGAGAATTGCATAACAAATGTTGCCCTTCATGTTTCAACTTTAACTATGAATTATGTTGGTGTTAGTAATATCAAGATTTTCTATTTTTGTATTGATTAGGAATTATTTGAGCTTTCCACATATATGTACTGACTATTTGGTTATGAATTTATTTGAATATTATGATTCATGCTATTTGGAAATAACAATTACCCCTTGCTATTACTTGTTTTTAAACTTAAAATTATTATTGTTAGTTGCTATCCATAGTTAAAAATATAGCCAATTGAATAACCTTTTTATATACTACCACATACATATATATGACACCGGCCGTTTAAGACATATATTAAATTGATTAATAAACATCTATTGTTAGTATAGCTATATGTGGATCGCAAGATGAATTTACTTTGTTTTTAATCCCTTCGATTTCTACTGTGCATGACACTGATGCCCCTGTATGCCGCGCGGGCGCCCTCCAGCCAGGGACTCAGTTTCCCATCATGCTGTTCGCAGCATACTGGCAGTCCATTGGCTGGGTGACGTCACGTCCGGTCTACATCCGGTATATCAGAGCTCACCAGACACGAGTATGCTACTCTTTGAAAAAGCCCAATTGCAGGGTGAAACGCGTTAGAGGTGCAGGGGTATGCCTCCCCTCCTCTTTTTAACCATTTTTCAATAAAGGTTTTTGTATGCAGCACAGTCCGGCCTCAGAAACTTTCTTCCTGCATCGTGGTGCCCGCTGGTCTGCCTGTCCCCGTCGGTATAGGTGCCTGTTCTGATATTGCAACAGTCTCTGGATATACAACTCTCCTGCTGATACTAAAGGGAACTGCGTCCTATCTGATGGCCAGTCCCTACTTCCGCTCCACTCTACGGGGACTCAGGGCCTAACTGGGCCGGGGTATGTGGCCTAGTGTAGGGGCTGTTGGCCTCCCTACATGTAGAGCTCTTTCTCCTTCCTCCTCCCGCGCGGTTCTGCCCGGCATGCTACCCTGCGCAACCACCTGACTCTTCCTCCCGATATTCCGGCCGCCCTATAGGCTCCCTGGCGTCACCTGGTCTCGCTATGGCTGCTAGGACTTGTAGTCCCGTGCGCTCCACCCTATAGGAGCAGCTCCTCTTTCGCGGGCTCTCGCAACCTCTTGCTGCGCATGCGCGACCTCTGCTCCCTCACCACCTCCACGGGCTCACCGCGCATGCGCGAACACCAACATGGCAGCGCCCTACTCGCTCGGGTCACTGCGGAGCCTCCGATGTACCGACGCACTCCCTGCACACTGCAACCTTCCCTATTCTCCCAGCATGCGGAGATAAGAGTAAGCCTGGGGGACCTGGCTACATCTATATATATAGATAAATGGTTCCTTACCAGGCAGACCTCGAATCCCTGGGATTTGAGGTCTGCCTGGTAAGGAACCATTTATCTACACATTACCTATGGGACAAGCACCTGTATTTTAACATTATATGTGAGTGCCATCTGACAATTTTGCATATATATATATATATATATATATATATATATATATATATATATATATATATATTGTGACAAACGGCTTACTCCGGGGCTCCGCCGTCTGTCCGGGACTGTTAGAACACGGTCTTTTAGGGTAGGTTAAATGATGAGACGTCACGTACTGTTCCTTTAAACAGGCTATGCCTGGTTTATTCAGTCCCAGGCACTGAGACTGCCACAGTTTAAACAGAAAACAAAGCCAAACAAAAAGCTGCTCGTCTGAGCGATAACTTAAACTTAGATGTCCCTGACTCAGAGTTGGAAGTGGCTTGTCCACTTCCACCAACAAAATAAGTACCTTTGCAGTCTTTAGACAAACTAACAGAATGAATGAAGCGATTTGGGAAAGAGGCTTTCTCACCCCTCTGCAGTTCAGCAGCCTTCCAGGCTCTTGGGCGGGGCCCAGAGGAAACAGGAAACAGGTCTTATATACCTGAACTCTAATCAGCATGACAGGTGACAGAAAACAGGCAGCAGACAAACTGTGGAATGGAGTGCCTGTACCACGAGGCTGCCCTGTTCAGCTTAGACAGGACAGAAACTGTTCAGTATCCTGGGAGCCCTGTATATGGAGTTTATTACCAACCCCTGGTTTCTGTCACATATCCTCCCCCCCAGCTCAGACCTCGAGGGGTGAGCGACCATGGATATTAGGGAGTGCATCCTTGACAACCCGTCGGCATTGCCATGTTTGTGCCCCGACCTGTGTTCCACAGAAAATTTAAAGGGCTGTAGGCTTAGGAACCACCTGGTCACCCTAGCGTTCTTCTCCCTATTTTGACACATCCAGGTAAGGGGTGCATGATCTGTGACCAATCGGAACTTTCTCCCCAACAGATAATACTTGAGTGTCTCTACAGCCCACTTTATTGCGAGACACTCTTTCTCGACTATGGAGTAATTTTTCTCCTGGGGATTTAGTTTCCTACTTAAATAAAGGATGGGGTGCTCCTCCCCTTGAGACTCCTGGGAGAGTACCGCCCCCAGCCCTACCTCAGATGCGTCGGTTTGGACTACGAACTCTTTGGAGAAGTCAGGTGTGACCAACACTGGTTGGGCACAGAGAGCTTCTTTCAGGCTTCTAAAGGCCTGTTCGGCTTCGGGGGACCATTTTACCATTAGCGGTCCTCTTGCTTTTGTGAGGTCGGTTAGTGGGGTTGCCTTAGTTGCAAAATTGGGAATAAACCTCCTATAGTAGCCAATTAACCCCAAAAAGGTCCTTACTTGTTTTTTTGTGACTGGCCTTGGCCAATTTTGTATCGCCTCTACTTTGAGTGTTTGTGGTTTGAGTAACCCTCTACCAATAGAATACCCCAGATACTTGGCCTCCTCCAGACCAATAGTGCATTTAGCGGGGTTAGCAGTTAGTCCAGCAGACCGAACTGCGTCGAGCACAGCTTGGACCTTTGGAAGGTGGGACTGCCAATCTTCACTATGGATTACCACATCATCCAGGTAGGCGGCAGCGTACCGAACATGTGGTTTTAAAATTTTATCCATCATTCTTTGGAATGTGGCGGGAGCTCCATGTAAGCCAAAAGGCAGCACCTTATATTGAAAGAGGCCGTCTGGGGTTGAGAAGGCTGTTTTTTCTTTTGCCCTTTCTGTGAGGGGAACCTGCCAGTACCCTTTTGTTAGGTCTAGGGTTGTGAGATATCGGGCTTTGCCCAGTCTCTCTACAAGTTCATCCACCCTGGGCATAGGATAAGTATCAAATTTTGACACCGCGTTTAGTTTCCGGTAGTCATTACAAAACCTTGTTGTACCGTCTGGCTTTGGGACTAAAACTATAGGGCTGTTCCACCCACTTTGGGATTCCTCAATTACGCCTAGTTTTAGCATTTTTTTAACCTCTAAACTTATAGCCTCTCTCTTGGCCTCTGGGATTCGGTACGGTTTAAGGTTAACTCGGACCCCCGGTTCAGAGACTATGTCATGTTTAATTACGTTAGTTTTACCTGGCTGTGTAGAGAAGATTTCTTTGTTCCTTCTCACTAAACTCTGGACCTCTCGTTTCTGATGCACGGACAGTGTTTCAGCTATGCTAACCTCTGGGTCAGTTTCTTGATTCTCTGACGGACCTGGGGGTACTAGGGTTAACAAGACCTCTCTATCTTTCCAGGGCTTGAGTAGGTTTATATGGTAAATTTGCTCAGGTTTCCTCCTACCTGGCTGCCTTACCCTATAATTTACTTCTCCCACTCTTTCCAAGACCTCATATGGCCCATGCCATTTAGCAAGGAATTTACTCTCCACGGTGGGAACCAGAACTAGTACCCTATCACCTGGAAAAAAAATTCTGACCCTAGCACCCTTATTATACGTATTCCTTTGTGCTTCTTGAGCTTTCTCCATGTGTTCCCTCACTATGGGTAGGACTGCAGCAATGCGGTCCTGCATTTGGGCAACATGCTCTATTACACTTCTGTAAGGGGTAACCTCGTGTTCCCAAGTTTCTTTGGCTATATCCAGTAAGCCCCTTGGATGTCGGCCATACAATAGTTCAAACGGGGAGAAGCCTGTGGATGACTGGGGAACTTCCCTAATGGCAAATAACAGGTATGGTAACAAACAGTCCCAGTTTTTCCCATCCTTATCGACCGCCCGGCGTAACATGCTCTTTAAGGTTTTATTGAACCTTTCCACTAAACCATCTGTTTGTGGATGATAGACTGAGGTTCTGAGATGCTTGATTTTTAGGAGTTTACATAGCTCTTTTGTTACTTGGGACATAAATGGTGTTCCCTGGTCAGATAAGATCTCTTTAGGAATTCCGACCCGGGAAAACAGAAGTACTAACTCTTTTGCTATGTTTTTAGCAGAGGTGCTACGTAGGGGAACTGCCTCCGGATATCGGGTAGCATAATCTAATATTACCAATATATGCTGATGTCCCCTAGCAGACTTTATTAGGGGTCCTACTAGATCCATAGCAATCCGGTCAAATGGTACCTCTATTATGGGAAGGGGTACCAATGGGCTGCGGTATGCTTTGAACGGGGCGGTGATCTGACATTCTGGGCATGAGGAACAATAGTTTGTAATTTCTGCCAGAACCCCAGGCCAATAAAAGCTTCGGAGAACCTTTTCTTTTGTCTTTTCCACCCCTAGGTGTCCCCCCAATGGATGACTATGTGCGAGGTGTAATACTACGTTACGGAATGTCCGTGGTACCAACAATTGTTTAGTTGTAACTGATTTTCTTTTATCAACCCGATATACTAGGTCGTTCTCTACCTCGAAGTAGGGGTAAGCAAGTGACCTATCTGGTTGGCCATGAGTACTATTCTGGTCCCGTATATTTCCCCTTGCTACCGCTAATGTGGGGTCCTCCCACTGGGCCTTCTTAAAACTCCCAGGACTGACCTCTAGGTCAGCGAGGGTCTTATCCTGTACTGGGGTGGTAAGTGCCTGATCAACATCTTGATTTGGGGTATTCCCTACCAAAGTAGTGATGGGGAAGGGAATTTCACAGCACTCCTCCTTTTCCCCCTTCTTATTTGGGCCCTCGTCAACCTCCATTTCTGAAAAAGGGAAAGGATTTGTTTCTTCTAACACTTCGTTATGGTCTGCTATTGAACTCTGGGCGCTATTCTGAGCTGGGGACCACATTTTTAGAAAATGGGGAAAGTCGGTCCCTATTAACACATCATGTGCCAGTTTGGGTACAACACCCACCTTGAAATCTAAAGAACCAAATTCTGTTTCAAAAAAAACATCAACAGTGGAATATTCATGATTATCCCCATGTATACAACAAATTGCCACTCTTTGTGAACTGTTTACCTGTTTCTTCTTAATGGGCAATAGGTATTCGGACACTAGTGTGACCATACTCCCAGAGTCAAGAAGTGCCCGAACCCTCTTACCATTAACCTTTACAAATGCCCACAGATGGTTATTCAAGGGGTCCTCTGGGCTAGGGCCCATACATTGGGACAACAGCAAATAAGGTTCCACGCTGTTGCATTGCATGGGCTCATCATTTAGTGGGCAGATTTTTGCTGTGTGGCCCCTCTCATGACAATTTACACATTTAGGTACATAGTCTGTGTCCCACTTAGAGCCTTTTCCCGGCTCCCCATGTTGGCTATTGCCCTTAGTGTGCGAACCACTGTTGCTGGAGCGGCGTGAAGGTGGTCGCCGCTCTTCAGCGCCCCTTAACCCCGGTACCCTTTTACCGTCTCTGGAAGAGTCCTGGAACCTCGGATAGTGGGGTTGCTCCACGACTGTGGGTTGCGGGTGCTCTTCTGCTGCACTGTACCTTTCTACAAGGGCCACAAGCTCATCCGCATTGTGGGGGTCACTCCGACTGACCCAACGGCGTAAGGCAGAGGGAAGTTTCCTCAAGAACTGGTCCATGACCAACCGTTCCACGATGTGGCTGGCTGAGTTGATCTCGGGTTGTAGCCACTTCCGGGCGAGGTGGATGAGGTCATACATCTGGCTTCGGGTGGCTTTATCCATCGTGAAGGACCATGCGTGAAACCTTTGGGCACGAACAGCCGTGGTTACGCCGAGGCGGGCGAGGATCTCGAACTTCAATTTTGCATAGACGTTAGCTTCGGCTGGCTCTAGATCAAAGTAAGCCTTCTGGGGTTCGCCGCTTAGGAAGGGTGCGATTAGACCAGCCCACTCAGCTTCTGGCCATCCCTCTCTCTGTGCCGTGCGTTCAAACGTGAGAAGATAGGCTTCCACATCATCCGAGGGTCCCATCTTCTGAAGGTAGTGGCTTGCCCTGGTCATTTTCGGAACTGGGGCTGCCTCTGCCAGTGGAAGGTTACTGATAGTCCCCCTCAGGATCTCGAGTTCCTGCTGTAAGCCCTGAGCGAACCGCTTTTGCTCCTCTCTCAGCAGGCGGTTTGTCTCTTGCTGGTTTGCATTAGTCTCTTGCTGGGCTATTAACAGCTGTCGCTGGGTTTCACTCGCCTGTTGCTGGGCTTCATTCGCGTCTTTCTGGACAGCGACATTGCGTACCAGCGCATTCACCACGTCTTCCATCTTGTTTGGAGAGAGAGAAAAAAAAACCTTCTTTTTTTTTTTTTTTTAAAGTTCTTTAACCCCCAGACCTTTCAGTGTTCTGCCCGCATTCTCCACCATATGTGACAAACGGCTTACTCCGGGGCTCCGCCGTCTGTCCGGGACTGTTAGAACACGGTCTTTTAGGGTAGGTTAAATGATGAGACGTCACGTACTGTTCCTTTAAACAGGCTATGCCTGGTTTATTCAGTCCCAGGCACTGAGACTGCCACAGTTTAAACAGAAAACAAAGCCAAACAAAAAGCTGCTCGTCTGAGCGATAACTTAAACTTAGATGTCCCTGACTCAGAGTTGGAAGTGGCTTGTCCACTTCCACCAACAAAATAAGTACCTTTGCAGTCTTTAGACAAACTAACAGAATGAATGAAGCGATTTGGGAAAGAGGCTTTCTCACCCCTCTGCAGTTCAGCAGCCTTCCAGGCTCTTGGGCGGGGCCCAGAGGAAACAGGAAACAGGTCTTATATACCTGAACTCTAATCAGCATGACAGGTGACAGAAAACAGGCAGCAGACAAACTGTGGAATGGAGTGCCTGTACCACGAGGCTGCCCTGTTCAGCTTAGACAGGACAGAAACTGTTCAGTATCCTGGGAGCCCTGTATATGGAGTTTATTACCAACCCCTGGTTTCTGTCACAATATATATATATATATATATATATATATATATATATATATATATATATATATATATATATACATACAGTGGTTGACAAATCACCAAAAAATCTACTCGCCACCTAGTACCAAACGTGTGCTGCTTGGGCCAATATTTACTCGCCCGGGGGTTAAATCCACTCGCCCGGGGCGAGCAAATGTATAGGTTTGTCGAACACGTGTGTGTTAGTGTGTATGTGACACTGTGTACTGCGCAGGGGGGGGGCAGAGCTGCGCATGGGGCTGACCAGAGCTGTGCAGGGGGGGGGCCAAAGCTGCGCAGGGGGGGCCAGAGCTGCGCAGACGGGGGCGCGAGACCGGAGTTGCGCAGGGGGGGCGGGAGACCGGAGCTGCGCAGGGGGGGGGGGGGGGGGAGCGGAGAGAGAGGGGAAGTGGAGAAAGACTGGGGGAGCGGTGAAAGAGACAGGGGGAGTGGAGTGAGGAGGGAGCGAAATTTTAATCACGGGCAACGCCGGGTCTCTTAGCTAATATATATATATATATATATATATATATATATATATATATATATATATATATATATATATATATATATATATATATATATATATATATATATACATATGGAGACCAGGGGATCCTGATAGCCAAAAAGAGACAGCACACTGCAGGTATGGTATCAAAAAAGTGTATTCAGTAACACAAGGCCGCCAACGTTTCGGTCCTCCCAACGGGACCTTCCTCAGGGCACTGCCCTGAGGAAGGTCCCGTTGGGAGGACCGAAACGTTGGCGGCCTTGTGTTACTGAATACACTTTTTTGATACCATACCTGCAGTGTGCTGTCTCTTTTTGGCTATCAGGATCCCCTGGTCTCCATATGTCTACATACTCTCTATGGGACAAGCATCTGCCTCCTGCAACAAAACCGTGAGTGCTAATCTCCATACCTGACTATATATATATATATATATATATATATATATATATGTAACCCATATTCCCCCACCCAATCGCAGATAGGGTGCATGTGAGGGGATTTATATGTATTACCCAGTGTGGTGCTTTACCTATTAGGCTCACAGGAGGCCTGAGCCTACGTCAATGGGAGCCTGGGGTGTATCCTCTTGAACAAGCATGTCAAACTCGCGGCCCGCGGGCCGCATGCGGCCCACAACGAACATATTTGCGGGCCAGCTCGCCAATATTTAACTCGCGCAGCGCGCGTTTTCTCCAAAGGAAAAAAAAAAAAACCTCCCCCTCTCCCGATTGGCTGGCGCGTGTTGGCACGCTGCCAGAATTTTTTTTGGCCCGGAGCAAGCTCTATCCGAGCTTGCATAGTGAGGCCCGGAGCTTGCATAGTGAGGCCCGCCTCTTCCTGCTGCCCGCCTCTTCCTGCTGCATGGAGCAAGTCAGGTGACTACTGCTCCATGCGTGCCTTGCTTCCCCCTTGCCCTCCTGCTCCGATCTCCTCCCCCGTTCCGATTTCCTGTGTGTGTGTCTGTGTGTCTGTGTGTGTGTGTGTCTGTGTGTGTGTCTGTGTGAGTGTGTGTCTGTGTGAGTGTGTGTCTGTGTGAGTGTGTGTCTGTGTGAGTGTGTGTCTGTGTGAGTGTGTGTCTGTGTCAGTGTGTCTGTGTGAGTGTGTGTCTGTGTGAGTGTGTGTATCTGAGTGTGTATCTGAGTGTGTGTGTGTTTGTGTGTCTGAGTGTGTGTGTGTGTCTGTCTGTGTGTGTGTGTCTGAGTGCGTGTGTGTGTGTCTGAGTGTCTGAGTCTGAGTGTGTGTGTCTGAGTGTGTGTGTGTGTCTGAGAGAGAGTGTCTGAGAGAGAGAGTGTGTCTGAGAGAGAGAGTGTGTCTGAGAGAGAGAGTGTGTCTGAGAGAGAGTGTGTCTGAGAGAGAGAGTGTGTCTGAGAGAGAGAGTGTGTCGGAGAGAGAGAGAGTGTGTCTGAGAGAGAATGTGTCTAAGAGAGAGTGTGTCTGAGAGAGAGTGTGTCTGAGAGAGAGTGTGTCTGAGAGAGTGTGTGTCTGAGAGAGTGTGTGTCTGAGAGAGGGTGTGTCTGAGAGAGGGTGTGTCTGAGAGAGAGAGTGTGTCTGAGAGAGAGTGTGTCTGAGAGAGTGTGTCAGAGAGAGAGAGAGTGTGTCTGAGAGAGAGTGTGTCTGAGAGAGAGAGTGTGTCTGAGAGAGAGTGTGTCTGAGAGAGAGAGTGTGTCTGAGAGAGAGTGTGTGTCAGAGAGAGAGTGTGTGTGTGAGAGAGTGTGTGTGTGTCAGAGAGTGTGTGTGTGTCAGAGAGTGTGTGTATGTCTGTCATGGAACAGGAATACCCCTGTCTGCATTTCTGTCTCACCCCCCCCCCTTGTCCTTGCAGCCCTGCTTGTCAGCATGCTTAGTGGCAGCTGTATGTATTTGGTTCTACATGCAACTCCAATGCTTGTGTGATAATACAGAGCCATTTCCCCCTTCCCAGCAGTTTGCTGCATTAAGATGCTACATTTTGCTACATGTTGCAGCTTCTCCAGGCACTCCTGTGAGTTGCCATGGCAGCCCCAGCCTTTCTCCCAAATGGGTTAGTCTGCTGTCTCCCCCTCTGTTCTGCCCACAGATGGTCTGTCCCCAGACTATCTTACACCCAGCATACACTGCTTCATCCTTTCCACCATTTCCCCTGGATTCGTGAGTACCTCTCTGTAAACCCTGTAATGGTGCTGAAGGAGAATCTTTTCACCTCCCTTGATCACTGAGCACACACAGCGACACCTATACCTCTACACAAGAGACTGTACCTTATCCTGTTTTCCCTCAATAAAACCAAGAAAAGAAACAGATCTTGTCGTGCTTAGGAAAGAGGGCGAGTTGGCACTATCTGAGCTAAGACATAACCACGTGATCCTCTAGCTTCCAGAATAGTGAAAAGATAATCGTGTGCCTTACAGACACTTACAGGAGCTGCTACTCCAGACTCCATTATACAGAGTGGCCTCTACAGCAGTACAAGCAAGCAGCTTACACAGCTATACAGAGCAACCTCTACACCACACAAAGGAAGCACTAAGTAGCTAAAACTGCGAACAGTCTGCAGCTTTCACAGACAACCAGTAGCTCAAACTGCACAGCAGCCTTGCAACAAACAGTGCTTCTCTAACAATTACTAACTGCCTTTTTCTCTGTCTGAGTCCACCCGCTGCTCAGCCCCACAGTGAGGAGCCTACGGACACCTGTAAGTACAGCTACCCCAACGCTGCACGCTGCAGCACACCGCTCGGCACCATCTGAGACAGACGCCCTTCGCTGACAAGGTAAAAGACCGCACGCCACACGCACTGGCAAAAGGCCTACACACACCTACAGCATGGCAGAACTCAGAGCCTCACCAGACATCACGCAGGAGAGCGATCACTCAGACACAGAGACCGCCGCGCAACTGCAACAGGCGCAGGCAGGCGCAAGGCCTAAATGGACAGTTGCACTGACACAAAAGGCCCGCGAAAAATACGAAACTGACGTTGAAGTGCACCGCGCTAAATTAGAGAAGGCCTGGGAGGACACTGATCGTGAGATAAGTAATGTCGCAAGTGCTAGCGATCAAGCAACCCAGATTAAGCAAGCTATCACTCAGATTAAGTCAAGCCATAGACGTTACGTAACGCTGTCACAGGCATATTTCACCTATCTGACAAGAACTAACACAGAAGACAGCACGCGGGAACGCGATCTGCAAAAGGCGATTGACCTGGAGCGCGATGGCGTCGTGCAGACCGCCATCTCAGACGCCCAAAGCGAGAGAAAAGAGCTCCTCCTGGAGACCGCATCGCAGCGCTCAAGCACATCCAGGCACTCATCAAGGTCAGCAAAATCAGCGCAATCCAACGTGTCCAGCGCAAGCGCAAACGCTACTAAGGCGCGAGCCACCGCAGAGGCCGCACGTGCCAGGGCCGAATATAGTCGCAGAGAGGCAGCCATAAGAGCAGGAAGAGCGCGCATAGAGGAGGAGGAACAGACAGCCGCCGCTAATGCCGCCGCCGCTGCCGCCACTGCTACCGCCGCCACTGCCGCTACTGCCGCAGCCACTGCGCGTAGGAAAGCCGAATTTGATGCGGAACTAGAGGCGCTTAATCAAGAGAAGGAAGCCGCCGCCGCCATAGCCCATGCTGAAGTCCTAGAAGCAGCCGCGCAACAGGACGGCGGGGAGCAACCGTACAGACGGATTGCCTCAGAGGATCCAGCCCAACGCACCGAAGACTACGTAAGGAGCCTCTTCAATGCAAACACCAGTGCACCATCCCAACACGGATGGAGCGACTCCACAGAAAACGAAGACTTGCTAGGCCCACGAGGAGAAGATGCCGTTCCTGCAATGGTACATGCTGCCTGGGATAGCCACAGCCGCAACAGTGATCCACACGCCAGCGCGCACACGGATGCACCACAACAGGCTCGCAATCCAGGTACACCCACGCGGGAGAAAACAGCCTCTCACACTGGCCAGCAGTCATCACGCGTCCATGCCAAGGAAGAGGCGACCGCACGGACCCTCCCAGCAACTACCTCAGAACGGGGCAAACGCGCCGATGTCTCAGGTCTGACAGACATAGCCAAGTACATGATCCGGCGCGACTTGGTGCACGCAGGACTCATCAGCTTCGACGACCGCCCTGAGAACTACCGGACGTGGAAGTTCACGTTCAAAGACGCAATCGACAGCTTGGACTTCTCAGCAAGGGAAGAGCTCAACCTGTTAGTCAAGTTCCTGGGGAACGTATCCAGGGAGCAAGCGCAGAGACTTCGGACGGCAAACCCGCATCAACCCCAAGTAGGTCTTGACCTAGTGTGGGAAAGGCTAGAAGAGTCCTACGGCAGCCCCGAAGCAGTCGAGGATTCACTCTTCAAAAGAATCGAGAGCTTCCCCAAGATCACGAATAAAGACTACTCGAAGTTACGAGATCTTGGAGACCTGCGGCAAGAACTGGAGTTCGCAAGGAAAGACCACTCCTTAATAGGTCTCAACGCCCTAGATTCAGCTCGTGGAGTGAGACCCATCCTGGAGAAGCTACCCTTCAATCTCCAAGAAAGGTGGCTTTCACAAGGTTCCAAATACAAAAGGGAGAAGCAGGTTGTCTTCCCCCCATTCTCATTCTTCGTGAGCTTCATCCGCGAAGCGGCAAGGACAAGGAACGATCCCAGTTTCATCTTAGGTGCGCAAACCACATACAGTGCGAGCAGCCTGAAGAACGAGAGACCAGCGACGAGATATGGTAACCCCCAAACACCCGTCTCGGCCCGCAGGACGGACGTGCCTCCCACGACCCAAACTACTCCCGATCAGTCGGTCGCCGGAGACAAGGAACCAAGGGACCCAAACAGGGAATGTCCCATACACAAGAAGCCACACCCACTCAACAAGTGCTTTGGGTTCAGGATGAAGTCCCTAGAGGAACGCAAGAGGTTACTTGGAGAATTCGGAGTTTGCTTCAAGTCCTGCGGTTCCACGACTCACCTAGCCAGGGACTGTAAGGAAGAGATCAAATGCACAGTGTGCGAGAGTGACAAGCACGTGACAGCGTTACACCCAGAGGCGATGACACTCCACCAACTCAAGAACCCATCCTCCATAGCGGAGCATGGCGGGGAGGAAGAAGAAGGAGAGTCAACATCCGTCACATCTCAGCGCACTGAAGTTTGCGGAAAAGAAGGTGACAAAATGTCCTGCTCCAAAATATGCCTTGTCGCAGTGCACCCCCAGGGACAACCTGAGAAGGCTATTCAGATGTACGCAATCCTCGACGACCAGAGCAACCGATCACTGGTCAGGTCAGAGTTCTTCGACATGTTTAACATACAAGATGGTGCTTCTCCTTACACTCTCAGAACGTGCGCAGGGCAAATGGAGACCACAGGGAGAAGAGTGAATGGCTACACCATATGCTCAATAGACGGCAAAGTGAACATGCCCCTTCCCACACTCATCGAGTGCAACCACATGGCCACAAACAGGGACGAGATACCCACACCAGATGTGGCACTCCATTACCCCCACCTCAAAGGAATAGCCAACCACATCCGGCCGGTGGAACAAGACGCCAAGATCCTGCTGCTGCTCGGTAGGGACATCATGAGGGTACATAAAGTCTGTAAACAGCACAACGGACCCCACAACGCGCCATACGCCCAAAGACTCGACCTAGGATGGGTGATAGTGGGCAACTCGTGCACTAACAAAGAGCACGGGCAAGACTACGTCGATGCCCGCAGAACGGAGGTGACAGAATGTGGACACACATCTTTCTCTGAACCATGTCTTGGCCATCTCCAAGTGACCGAAGGGCCAAGTGAAGAGAAAAGACAAGGTCATACCCCTGAGACCAACAAAGACACCCTCACGCCGATAGGATGCGACAATGGCTTAGGATGCTCAGCAGTCCAGACAGCTAAGGATGAGGAGTCGATTCCACCGAAGGAAGAAAGTAACCTCCCAAAGGTGACCGACAAAGGGATCGTCCAAAAAACAATAAACGATCAAACAGTTCTCTCGCGAGCAATGGCACGACAAAAGTGTACAGTTGTTTCTCTCCATAGAGTAACAAGCGACAAAGCAACCAGCCGCCACGGCTGGCATAGCCGCAAAAGATTGCGCCCCACAGGTGAAGCCGCAGTGTCAAAAAGACTGTCCCCTCACACGTCTAAAAAGAGACAGCCACAGAGACATTGCACCAAGGGATTTACTAGGGCAAAAGAGACTGTTTTTCGTTACGTCCGGGGAGACAATAACCTCCCGATGGCAGTCGACAAAGAAACACAAAAGCGTTTCACCAAGCCGCGCGGAGATGTTCTCGTGCAAGAGAAATGTACCGATGAACTATGGTGCACAGCGTTACAGACAACAAGGGACGATGACAAGCAAACACCATCGAGGGAAGATAGAGGATTCCCGAAGTTAACAGTCAAGGAGCTCTCTAAAGACGGACTAAGCAGTTGGGTGACTCCGCTACCAGTCCGTTCACCAAAAATATGCCTCCCGAACAATAGAGGACCTACCATCTCTAGGTTCACTTCGCTCCTCCACAACCCACAAAGGGAGCCGGAGATCAAAAGCAACTTTGTGGCCTTCACCCAAAAGATATTCCTTACCGGCCACGCAAAGCCTGCACTTCTAATGAAGAAAAGTGGAGAATGTCGGTACCTCCAATCACCTGGGGCCTACCACCCTCAGGAACCCGATCAAATCCGGGTAGTGTTCAACCCCAGCGCTCAACTCCAGGGAGTCTCCCTGAACGACACCCTCCTCACTGGACAAGACTTGACGATCAGTCTTCCAGGGACATTAATCCGCTTCCGCTAGGAACCTAAAGCCATTTCCTCCCGCCAAACGCCAGGTGATGGGATGACAAACTACCATGACTGGCACATCCACGAGGTGATGCACTCTGTAGAGAAAGCTACAGAGTCAAAGGGACTGTTCTCTCACAAAGTCGAAAGGAAACAGTGCCAGAGACTTTCACAGAAAGACATTGTGGTGAAACCAGCAAACCTGGAGCGGTTCATCCATCCAATATCCTTTGCTAAAAGACTTTGCCAAGGGATTTCAACACCAGTGGTGCCGGCCGGTATCACCTCGTTATGTGGACATGGACTTTGCATTATTATGTTGTTATGTTGTATGCATTGCACATATGTTCCACATAGCCTACCATATAGTGGTATCTACAGATACCAGACGGGGAGTGTCATGGAACAGGAATACCCCTGTCTGCATTTCTGTCTCACCCCCCCCCCCTTGTCCTTGCAGCCCTGCTTGTCAGCATGCTTAGTGGCAGCTGTATGTATTTGGTTCTACATGCAACTCCAATGCTTGTGTGATAATACAGAGCCATTTCCCCCTTTCTAGCAGTTTGCTGCATTAAGATGCTACATTTTGCTACATGTTGCAGCTTCTCCAGGCACTCCTGTGAGTTGCCATGGCAGCCCCAGCCTTTCTCCCAAATGGGTTAGTCTGCTGTCTCCCCCTCTGTTCTGCCCACAGATGGTCTGTCCCCAGACTATCTTACACCCAGCATACACTGCTTCATCCTTTCCACCATTTTCCCTGGATTCGTGAGTACCTCTCTGTAATCCTTGTAATGGTGCTGAAGGAGAATCTTTTCACCTCCCTTGATCACTGAGCACACACAGAGACACCTACACCTCTACACAAGAGACTGTACCTTATCCTGTTTTCCCTCAATAAAACCAAGAAAAGAAACAGATCTTGTCATGCTTAGGAAAGAGGGCGAGTTGGCACTATCTGAGCTAAGACATAACCACGTGATCCTCTAGCTTCCAGAATAGTGTCAGAGTGTGTGTGTGTCTGAGAGAGAATGTGTGTGTGTCTGAGAGAGTGTGTGTGTCTGAGAGAGTGTGTGTGTCTGAGAGAGTGTGTGTGTGTGTGTGTCTGAGAGAGTGTGTGTGTGTGTCTGAGAGAGTGTGTGTGTGTCTGAGAGAGAGAGTCGGAGAGGGGGAGAGAGTCGGAGAGGGGGAGAGAGTCGGAGGGAGAGGGGGAGAGAGTCGGAGAGGGGGAGAGAGTCGGAGGGAGAGGGGGAGAGAGTCGGAGGGAGAGAGGGAGAAAGTCGGAGGGAGAGAGGGAGAGAGTCGGAGGGAGAGGGGGACAGAGTCAGAGGGAGAGAGGGAGAGAGTCGGAGGGAGAGGGGGACAGAGTCGGAGGGAGAGGGGGACAGAGTCGGAGGGAGAGGGGGACAGAGAGGGAGAGTCAGGGAGAAGGAGAGTCAGGGAGAGGGAGAGAGGGTCAGGGAGAGGGAGAGAGGGTCAGGGAGAGGGAGAGGGGGTTAGGGAGAGAGAGAGAGAAGGTCAGGGAGAGAGGGTCAGGGAGAGGGAGAGAGGGAGAGAGGGTCAGGGAGAGGGAGAGAGGGTCAGGGAGCGGGAGAGGGGGTTAGGGAGAGGGAGAGAGGGTCAGGGAGAGGGAGAGAGGGTCGGGGGGAGAGGGAGAGAGGGTCGGGGGGAGAGGGAGAGTGTGTCAGGGAGAGGGAGCGTGTGTCAGGGAGAGGGAGAGTGTGTCAGGGAGAGGGAGAGAGTGTCAGGGAGAGGGAGAGTGTGTCAGGGAGAGGGAGAGTGTCAGGGAGAGGGAGAGTGTCAGGGAGAGGGAGAGTGTCAGGGAGAGGGAGAGTGTCAGGGAGAGGGAGAGTGTCAGGGAGAGGGAGAGTGTCAGGGAGAGGGAGAGTGAGAGTGTCAGGGAGAGGGAGAGTGAGAGTGTCAGGGAGAGAGAGAGTGAGAGTGTCAGGGAGAGGGAGAGTGAGAGTGTCAGGGAGAGGGAGAGTGTCAGGGAGAGGGAGAGTCAGAGAGAGGTAGAGTCAGAGAGAGGTAGAGTCAGAGAGAGGTAGAGTCAGAGAGAGGTAGAGTCAGAGAGAGAGAGAGTCAGAGATGCCAAGTGTCAGGAAGAAAACATTAATTTTATCGTTCTTTTTTTTTTATACTGTACTTTTCGAAATAAACCTACGTTTCTATGAAAATTGAAGTTTTTGTTTTTTTTTGCGGCCCACATAAACTTAAACCTTGTTTATTTGGCCCGTGTTAGCCTTTGAGTTTGACATGCTTGCTATAAACGGTCGAACAGCTCCGATATCAATGGTAGTGGGTAGCGGTTTTTAATGGTGATCTTGTTTAGTCTTCTGAGACGTAACCACGTCGAAACGCGTAGAGTCGGGCTTTCTCAGCCATCTTGGGAGGGGAAAGGAGCAGGAGAATCTCTACAGTCTGCAGTCCCGGCGAGCGGTGACGGCACATTCCGGAAGTGACGTTCACGGATGCCGGTAGCAAGAAGTCTGCACGATAAGAGCTGTGCTGTGCTGTGCTGTAGCAGAGGCTTTGTTTCCCATGCTGTATTTCCTCCTAAAGCCGTAAGCCTCCATTTGTCTTTCACATTTGATAAATTGTATTTCAATCTACACTATGGTTGTTTTCTGTTTTCTCAAGAACTGCTGATCTTTATACCATACCTCCGGATTGGGCTGCATCACAATTTGGTTCACATGCCTATTTTCCTGCTGCGTTTGTGAGTAGGAATTTGTTAAGCCTTTTACACAGTTCACACTGGTTTTACAGTATTACACTATCCACTGTTTTCTCCTTTTTTTTGGGCACTCGGCGACGCTCCCCTGGAATTTCATCCATACCGCTTCTGCAAGACTTTTGGAACAGTCTTTTGTCCGGGGTCGAGTGATACAGTGGCGACAGAGTTTATTCTAACTCGGCCGTAGCCGCGGTGTGGGGAAGCCGACGGGAAGCCGGCGGCTCGTTTGGGGTTTTCCCCGGCGCGTGCGGCGCGTCACCCTGGAGCCGGTCACACGGTCCAGGGTTCCCCGGCATCCCCGAAGGCTGCAGAGGCAGCAGGGGTAAGGGGGACGCTGCGCAAAGCCGCGCGCAGCCAGGGGGAGCAGCCAGGGGTTCGGGGAAGGGGAAGCATTTTTCTTAAACGCGCGGGAAGGGGAAGATGCGGCTCGCTCGCGGCTCCGTTTTGGCGCCAGCCGGAAAAAGCCCCGTTCATAACGGGCACATAACGGGTAAATGTTAGAATAAACTGTGTCGGTACAGTAATTTGTTTTTGCCTTTTGTTTATTCACTGCAAATTGTATTTTTCACTGCATACTATATAAATACATTTAATTAATTTTCATATCACTGTATACTATATTAGTATTTTTGCTTAGACTTAGTATTTTTGATTTTCACTATTTGATTTTCTCACTGCTTGTGGTGGAGTAGAGCGCCATCTAGCGTTTTTTTAAACTGTAGCTTTGCCCCTAACTGGGCTATAACCTCCTTAGCCCCTAACTGGGCTATACCCTTACACACCCTTCCCAACCCCGTGTCCAAAGAGTCCAAGCCCACCCAAGTGTGTGAACAGGCCTGTCACATGTGATGAGCAAGTTAAAGTTGGTGCACGTGTGGAAGGTTGTGTAGCTAGGTCCCCCTTCTTACCCTGTGACCCCCATCACCCCCGTGGCCAGGATCGATGGCGGGTGCTGCCGGTGGCAAGCGGCAGACCCGACGGCCATTCCGGAGGGTGGGGGCCGAGCAGGGAGCGCTCCGGCGCGCTGGGGATCTCCGGTGGCTCCCGAGCAGGGCGCCGCCATCCCGCGCCGGTTCGCGCATGCGTAGTAAGCCCCCGGCGGCCCGACAGAGTCGCGCATGCGTAGAAGGTACTTCAGAGGTAGGGAGAAGTCGTGCGAGGGCAGGAATAGGAAGGGAAGGTTCAGGCAGCCCCAGAGAGATCGCGCAGGCGCAGGACAGCCGAGAGAAAGCCCGCGAAGCCCTAGCCTATTAGGGAAGGATCTAGGCAGGGACTACAGATCCCAGGAGCCTCTGCGCGCCCCACGTGATGCCAGGGAGCCAATAGGGCTTAGGATCTCCAGGCAGGCAAGTGGATACAATTCGCGCGCTGAGCCCACGCTAGTCAGTCAGAGCCAGGAGCAGCCCAGGGAAGGAGGTAGGGTACAGGAGTCAGGGACTCCCTGTACTAGGCCAGCACCCCCAGGGCCCGAGATAGCTCTGAGTACCCCATTAGAGTGAGTGTTGCCAGGGACAGCCCTAGGTTAGGGACCCTGTCACTTACGTTAGGCAGTTGGAGCCAGGGAGCTGTGAGGGAAGGTAGGGTGCGGGGAGTGAGTGCAGCTCCTGCACTCAGATAGGTACCCACAGCCCAGGTAGGCCCCAACTCCCCACTAGGTTAGGGGGTAAGTGCTGAGGGAGGCCCAAGATAGGGACGCTGCCCTTACTGTGAGAGTGTGCTGTCTTGTCAGGGTCACGGCCGGCAGTGCTGTGAGGCCTGACAAGAAGGCATAGTGTTAGCGTGCAGCTAAGTTGCTGTGCACATCCAGTAAATTGCAACGCGTTACTGCAAGTGCTAGTGATTAGTTAGTCAGGACTGCGAAGGTTAGTTGCAGGGGTAGAGTAGAACCGGGAAGAGTAAGGGGAACGGAGTAGGTTATTAACCCCTTAGGTCCCAGATAGGTTCTCACCCCCCAGTTTGTAGTGCTACAGGGACAGGCCCTATGTTAGGGATCCTGCCACAGTAGGGTAGATTAGATAGGGACACAGCGGACGCTGCGGTTCCTGCTAAGAGGTTTGGACCCAAGTTGGGGTCCACAGAGACTATTTCCAGGGTGGGATCGCCCCTGGCGGTCCTCGCGCAAGGAGTCCGGTTGGGGATCAGACGGAGTCATCCTACGACTGATCCTTTGCGAAGTGTTGCTCATCCGAGCACCGGAGTGCTCGGCAGGTACTATACGGTCATAAGTGCACCAACGGGGCCTTAGTGTAATAGTGACTGCGCAGTCACGCATTGCCTCTCTCTTCAAGAGTGCGGGACATTGGGTGGAGTTTCTATGGACACTGGGTGGGATCACCTGGTGTTGGGGAAGCGTCCTGCGCGATGCAGTAAGTGTCTCCTCTAGAGAGGGACACAGGTTATTATGGTATTGCCGTGATATGTTGTATTGCATGTTAGTAAAGTCACTAGTTATTATACATCACTGTGTATTGGTTGTTTGTATGTGTCCTGCGAGGAACTACTCCCCCTATGGTGGGAGCCATCGCAGGTGGAGGCACTGTATTAAGTAAGTGGTTACCCATCGTATTATAATTGCCCCAGGTTCCCCGTGGCGGAAGCTCAGCCCTCCTGTGAGCCAACAGGTAACGCACCACACACCTGGTAACACTATATGTTTCTCCGCACCCACAGTATAATCTGCGATTGGGGGGGGGGGGAAACCCGTTACAGTTGTAAATACCTGCCCAGGTGTTTCTACACCTGGGTGTCTTCGCAAAGGGTCTATTGGCGCCGCTTGGTCCAGCCCTGATCTGTACCTCCGCGTGGGATGGTGTCCAGCTGGACGTCCCAACGTAAGGACAGTCTCTGGATCAGCAACGTAGCATACAGGAACATGCAGCATACACTATACTGGGTCCCTGTAACAAAGAACTGGACAGTGTCTCTCCCTCTCCCTGCACTAAGGAACTGCACACAGCTGAAGGGGTACAGGGTCCTTACCTAAGGGCCTGTCCCCGTGACCACCCACCATCCCTAGTGGGGAGTCAGGGCCTCAACTCTAGCCGGGGGATTTCTGGCCTAGGGCAGAAGCTCGCAGCTCTCTGCCCCCCTTCTTTCCCCCTCTGTCTCCTAAGCCTGACTGACTCATGTGCTTCACAGTCTGCTTCCTGACTCTGCACAACAACAATGTATCCAATTCCCTCCTGCAGAGAATCTGCAAGTCTCAGTGGCTGGCTGCAGGTGACAGGGATCATAGGGCATTCCCCAGAGGCTGCTGGGAGATGTAGTCCACTCAGGACCTCTTTCCTATGGGGACCGTGTGCGCGATCTCTACTGCGCATGTGCGAAGCTGTAATGGCCGCCGCTACGCTTAACTGCGCCTGCGCAACCTCCCAGAGCTCCTGCACACTTGTATTGGCCACCGCTACCCTTGCCAACCTCTGCGCATTGCGCGAACCTCGCGCCACCCACAACATGGCCGCCGCGGCTATCTGCGCATGCGCAACCCTTCGTGCATGCCCACGCCCAGATGGCGGCGCCCACCGGGAGAAGTCGTTGTCCCCTTCCCCCACTGCCACAGGGGTAAGGCAGGGGGCAAAGGAAAATCAGGGGAACAGGGAGAGACCCCCTTACACATATAAAACTGAAAGTGTTGTCTGTGGGTTTCTGCATTTTTTGATTGGTTGTTGCCCGCCCGCCGATTCTCTCCCGCCCGCCGCCCGCACTCCCCTTTTATCCGCCCGCATTCCCGCCCCTGCCTTTCAGCCACCCGCCCCTGGCTTTCACCCTCCCGCCCTCCCCCCCAGGCTTTCACCCTCCCTCCTCTGCCTTTCACCCACCCGCGGCACTCCCGCCTCTGCCTTTCACCCACCCGCCGCCCGCACTTCCGCCGTCCTCCCCTCTGCTTTTTACCCACCCGCCTCACGCCCCTGCGCACCGCACAGCCGCTGCCCGCACTCAACAGACTCTCACCCACCCGACACACTCGACACACACCTGCCGCCTCCCGCACCGACCAGCCGCCGCACCCACTCAACATCCACCCGCCGCACTCACCCCCCTGTGCACCGACATCACTGACCAGCCGCCGCCCGCACTCACCAGACACCCGCCGTCTCACTCTAAGAGGGAATATGATAACTATATACAAATATATTTGGGGACAATAGAAGGAGCTTTCAAAAGAACTATTCATCCCACGGGCAGTACAAAGGACTCAGGGGCATCCCTTAAGGTTGGAGGAAAGGAGATTTCACCAGCAACAAAGGAAAGGGTTCTTTACAGTAAGGGCAGTTAAAATGTGGAATTCATTACCCATGGAGACTGTGATGAAAGATACAATAGATTTGTTCAAAAAAAGGTTGGACATCATTTTAGATGGGAAAGGAATACATGGATATACCTAATAAATATACATGGGAAGGATGTTGATCCAGGGATTAATCTGACTGCCAATTCTTCCCCTTATGAGATATCATTGGATGATATCACACTGGGTTTTCTGTTTGCCTTCCTCTGGATCAATAAGTAAGTATAGATATAGGATAAAGTATCTGTTGTCTAACTTTAGCATAGGTTGAACTTGATGAACGGAAGTCTTTTTTCAACCTCATCTACTATGTAACTATGTAACTATGTAACTCACACCCGCTCACAGCCTAGCGGGACCCCCCACCCACAGCCAGCACTCACTACTCACCCGCCACCCTTACTGAACACCCACCCGCCGCCTCACACCCTAGCGGGTCCCCCACTCACAGCCAGCACTCACTACCCACACGCCAACCGTACTGAACACCCACCCGCCGCCTCACAACCACTCATAGCCTAGCGGGACACACACCTCACATTTTTACATCACATGTCACCAAAATATACATTGTACTGTGGTGTGTTTACAATAAATCATTTTTCAACATTATTATACAACCTTTCCACCACATAGTAAACCTATTGTTCCCCTATTTATAACTAATACTACCTATTACGGATTTACATCCCGGGCAACACCGGGTATATCAGCTAGTTTGTTATATAATTGATATTCTTCTAAAGATAGATATGTCACGGGAGACTAGGCATTTACACCTTTTTACTAGGATCATACATTGAGCAAAACATGTAAGTGAAATAAATTGTAAATTTTTTCGCAGGAAAAGGCAGACACACAATGATACACAAACTACATAAGAAAATACACACTTACTGGGGGTCTGGGGTACAAAACTAGACTTTCTTAGGTGCAGGGACTCCTAAATAAGAAGCTTACCCTGCCCGGGACCTTGCCCAAAATGTACTGGAACTCAAATCGGCATGAAGTTCCAGATGCGACCGCTCCCTTCTCTCCAGACGACTTGAATCTGCTTGACCGAGACTTAGCTCCAAATGTCCTGGAGCTATAATCGGCTTGAAATCCCAGCTGCAAATGCTACGTTCCTTTATGAGAACTTGGTCGCAAAATGCTGGACTTAGAAAATATTTAGAGTTGGTTATCTTGAATCCGATGTTTTGCTATTCGCACAAGAGCATCTTTTTCCACATTCAAAAGTCTCGCTGCAGTTCTGGCGCTTAGAATCTAACGAACGGATTGGCTGAGGCTTTCTTATAGTATTTTGGAGTACATTCACAAAATACTATAGCCAATCACAGTGTGGGAACTTTCTTACCAGTCAATCAGAGCGATGCCGGTCCTGTGAAGCCGGGTAAGCGGAGATTCTTAATCTGCCAAGGGACATGCGTAAGTTTGTCACCTGCAAAGTTTGCAATCCCTTGCTATTCAAATGCCACCCGCTGGGACAGGCGCCTCCAAGTCTGATGGGGCGAATGGTAGTCCGGACGACTTCCATTCAGCCCAGGACGAGGGTACTTGAGCCCTGCCTGCCACCCAAAGGGCTCTCACACCTAGCATCCTCTGGTGTCTTTCATCTCTGATGTTTGAGTAGTCTTACTGGCACCAAGTTGGTAGCCCAGTGGCCTGTCAGCACATTGGTTCTGAAAGTCCCAGCTCAAAATACAGTGCACAACAGTATATACACATTTAAACACAATGTTAATAAAATATATTTGATATATCCTAAGTCTCTGGTTAAGGGGAATAGAATAGACAACTGCACTTTATTTTTCATTAGCCTATATTCCCTGCACACTATAAAATAGACTAGGATTGGACTTTAAAAATCCCATCACAACCTCATATATGGTTGGAGCACATCAGAACCCCTATACAGGTTCTGGGTCACCTGGGCATTAACTGGGTATCCCCATTAACCTAGGGACCCTTCACAGTTACAGGGATACTTTGCATCCCTATGCCCCATTTATCTTTCTGGGCTATGCTGAAGAAGGGCACCCTAGCGGTAAGTCGTGCAAGCTTTTTGAAGGGGAGATATTGCTGAGACAATGTGCCTATTTGTATCCGGGAATCAAGCATGGTTCCTGGGTACATTTGTGTGGTATCCAGCAACTCTGGACCCTGACTACCTAGACACATTCTGACAACACTTTCTCCGCAGAACCCCCTTGAAACTCATACCCTAGCAATCCCTGCTTGCTGGCATCCCTGGAAAGGTAAAAACACAAAAAATCTTTATTAACGCATTTTACAGGTTAATGCATTAAACAGTATTGGGCTCAAGCTGACAGTCCTGAACCCCAACACATGGATCAGAGGTAACCAAACGGGCTTAAACCTTTATTGTGAGCCTGGTTTCCCCCACACCGTCACAACATAATTGACTGTTTTTGTACATAATATTATCTTATGTGTATATAGAAGAATTAAAACGTGTTGGTAAGGCTATATATACTTTTATTGAACACAGAGATATAAACCGCATGGTGTAACGCCTGTATGCCCGCAGACCTGGCCAGTCCCCAGTACTAAGGTGGGTAAGGGTATAACACGCACCCACAGCAGTGAGGGCGTGCCCGAAGTGTGGTAAGGTGCGTTGCCGGGCCTGGTGAGAAAAGGGTTAACGTGATACTTGCTGAGTCCGGGGTGCCAGAGGTACAGAGATCCAGATCCAAGAGCTGTGGGTCAGGGGCAGGAGAAGGCAGCGAAGTGAGGTCCAAAGCAGAGTCCAGGGGTAGCAAGGTACACATAGTCAAACAAAGCCGAGATCAATCCAAAGGTATCCAAACAGGGGCAGGGACAGGAACAAGAGCTGTAACAGATAACAGAGCTTGGCATAGACACTGCACACAGGACTCACAGAGAAGCTATGCAGAGCAAGGAAGGAGAGGGCAGACTGGGGTTATAAAGGAAGGAGGGCCAATAGTAGCAATGGGTGGAGCGGAGGCCTGTCTGGGAGATGGTAGGGATAGGCCCAGGTGAGCAGGGAAGGAGACAGGGGTGTGATCCATGGTAATCGCCTGCAGCCGATGGGGGGCGGAGCCAGCGGCACGGGAGGGCTGGTAAGATGATCGGGTGTGCACGCCCTCTGTAAGGCTGCCATGCGCGTGCCCCAGTCGCGTGCGAGAGAGTGCGGTGTGCGCCGCAGAGGAACAGCTCGGCGTGGGGGAGGAACAGGTGAGAGACAGAGGGAGCGCGGAAGCGGGGCAGAAAGCCGCCGTGGGCATGAAGTGACGGAGACCCGCTGAGAGGCGCATGTCCCCCGATCCGTTACAGTACCCCCCCCCTTGAGGATCGGACTCCGGACGATCCTCCCAAGGTTTGTGAGGAAATTTCCGACGAAATTGTTTGAGAAGAGCTGGAGCATGAACATGATGATAAGGTACCCAGGAGTGTTCCTCCGGACCATATCCCTTCCAATGAACGAGGAACTGAAGTCTGCCCCTGGACCAACGTGAATCAAGAATGGAATGGACTTCGAATTCCTGTTGTCCTTGTATTACGATGGGATTGGGTCTCCGAGGACGGTCCGGAAAATGCACATTTTGGACAAAGGGTTTCAGAAGGGACACAGAGGGTATTTTCATGGTGGGAGGAAGCGAAAGTCGATATGCTACCGGGTTGATCCGTTCGAGGACTTTGAAGGGACCCAAGAATCTAGGCGCCAGCTTCTGCGAAGGAGTTTTGAGCTTGATATTTTTTGAAGATAGCCAAACTCTGTCTCCAGGTTTGTATTCTGGACCCAGCTGATGTCGCCGATCTGCTTGCGTCTTTTGTTTTTGGACGGACCCTTGCAAGGCTCTTTGGATCTTTTTCCAAGAGTTTTGTAGATTGGAGACGTGAGTATCTTCTGCAGGAACACCAGAGGGGAGGGAGGAGAGGGGAAGGCTGCTGGGATGGAAACCATAGTTAATGAAGAAAGGCGACTCTTACGTGGACTCATTCTTCAGTGAATTAATAGCGAACTCCGCCCAGGGTAATAGGTCCACCCAATTGTCTTGAGATTCTGACACAAAGCATCTGAGATACTGCTCCAAGATCTGATTCATTCTCTCCGTCTGGCCGTTGGTCTGAGGGTGGTAACCCGAGGAGAAGAGGAGGGAAATGCCAAGTCTCTGAGAGAACGCTCGCCAAAACTTAGAGATGAATTGAGTACCTCTGTCTGAAACAATGGAAAGTGGGACGCTGTGTAACCTGAAAATTTCCTTAGAAAAAATGTCAGCCAAGGTAGCTGAATTGGGGAGACCCTTGAGAGGTATAAAGTGTGTGTGCTTGGAAAACCTGTCCACTACCACAAGGATCGTATTCATCCCATTAGAATTTGGAAGTTCCACAATAAAGTCCATGGAGATATGCTTCCAAGGCCGTTCTGGAATAGGAAGAGGCAGGAGGAGACCCGAAGGTTTGTGTCGGGCAGATTTGCTCTGAGCACAGACTGGACAAGCTCTGGTGAAATCAAAAATGTATTTGTTCATTTTAGGCCACCAAAAGGTCCGTTTAATAAGATCCACAGTCCTCTTGAAGCCTGGATGACCGGCAGATCTAGAAGAATGCCCCCACTCTAGGATCTTGTGGCAAAAACGTGGGGCAGCGTACAGACGTCCTTCTGGCACCTTAAATCTCCTAGGGATATGAGCCTGGGCTTTATTGATTTCATCCAGGATATCAAAATTATTGGCAGAAATAATATACTTTGCGGGGAGAATCGTCTCTGACGATTCGTTAGATCCTTCCTCCGTAGAGAATTGGCGAGAAAAAGCATCGGCCTTGATATTCTTGGTACCTGGAATATATGAAATCGTGTAATTGAAACGAGAGAAAAACAGTGCCCAGCGTGCCTGACGGGATCCCAAACGACGAGCCCCCTCAATGTATCATAAGTTTTCGTGATCGGTAAGAATAGCTACTGGTTCTTTGGTACCCTCGAGGAGATGTCTCCATTCTTTTCTAATTGCTTGAGAAAATTCTTGCAAGATACAGTATTTTCACATGAAGCTAAACGTAACTTTGTGGTTAGACAATTATAATGGTAATTAAAATTTAATTTACTAATTGCGTCGTCATTTTTGGACCACATAGTTATGTACCTGGCTAAGGCGAACCTGTGTGTAATTTTGTACATGTGATAATTTATGTGATTTGTAATTGGTTACAACCGGCTACACTATAAATTGATGTCCACCCACTAGGTGTGTTAACCTGCTCCTGAGGAAGCTGTCTAAGCACAGGGAAACGCGTAGAACCACTTGTCAGTCTGCTGCAGCTGCCCCTGAAATGAAGACGCTTTAATTGCTGTTGATCCCCTGCTACTCGTCTTTCTTACTCCCAAACGGACGTCGTCACCCGTTTGCCGGATGTGACGTCAGACGCCATCCATCGGCGGTGAGGCGGGAGCCATAGGAGGACGAAACAGCAAGCTTTTCCATACGGGACCGGCACGCTACTGTCTCACGATACCTTTATGTGTACATATGTGATGTACTTATTGTAAGTACGTTTCTTACTTTGCCTTTATGTGATAAATTTTGCATCTTTGATCTACACTATGGTCCACTTTTATCTTACATGAACACCACATTCTATATTGGATCTGGGTTTACGTCACCTGCATCATCTCCGATTTCAACAATCCCTCACCTTGAACCTCTTTTCCTTCTGAGGATCCAGTTCCACACATACTGACAGAGTCAGAACATTGCCTTTTTTATTCCACTTGTTGTAAGTAGGAATTTCTACAGTGCCAAGAGTTCATTACATTTCAAATGTGTTAATATACTGCACTATTATTTTCTTTATCTTTTATTTTTTGGTGTGTTCCCGAAATCATTGCTCCCTTCCCACCCCGGGGATTGTATAAAAATGCAAACATTATACTATCTTGTACACCTTGATAAAGTGCTGTTGCATGAAACGCTTAGGTGCGTTCATGTATTGCTTGAAGATTGCAATTAAATTTTGATCTGTTATTTTGGAGTTTGCCTTGGATTTTTTCCTTCCTCTTCAAAGCTGAAAGTCGCTGGCTGTGCTCTGTTTTGCACACTACAACCTTGGATCTTCTATACGGATGGATTGCACGCCGCACATGTTGTGAATGTCCCCGCAAGTCAACAGGTAAAGGGCCTTAGTGTCCTATAATTATTCCTGTTTATACTGGACATTGTTTCATATATTGAATACTGAGTGGGTGTTCATTGGTGTGTCAATCTTTGTGGTTGTCAGGTGGACACCACTAGGCACATACCCCTCTCAGTCACTGTCAGCATTTATTTGTGGACACCACATTTACAACTGGACACTTATGGAATAAATGTTTATTAGATAGAACCACATCTGACTGTTTGACCACCACATTCGACTACTCAATTATATTGTGCCTGTGGTCTGGTTCACGACCGCAGGCCACACACACCGCGTGGCGTTCATCTGACAGTGATACTCAATACCACCATCAGCACTAGTCTAGTGACTACGGGGAAGCATCCCTATCTGGGGGCCTTCCCTACAGCAACCTAGGGGGGAATCTGGCCTAATCCGGGAGCGCACGATCCGGTAGGAGCAAAGAGGGAGAGGAGGTCGTACCTTTTGGGGACATCAGTCTAGATCGGGATCCTCATCAGGATCCAACCACGTTACTGGATCTTATCAGCAACAAAAATCAACAACAGAATATTCAACAAGAAAAACAACAACAAAAATCTTTCCCTTTATTTCAAAAGGACACAAAAGAGTCAGAAGAGGGAAGAGGGGGGAGGGGGAAGCGGGTACAGGTCTGCTCCCAAAAGGAAGAAGTTTTGAAGGATTTTCCTAATGTTATTAACATCTCTGGAACTGTCCTCTCCCCCATTGAATTGTCTCTTTTGGACAGAGGGCTTAAGTTCTCTCCAACTATGAATTTTGATTTGTTTGGTACTACAATTGATGTGTATAAATTTGTTCGCAAGTTATCTTTAAAAATTTTTTTTTATAAAAATGATGATGTTGTGGACGTTGCGACCAGGGTGGGTGGCTTAGGTGAGGGGGCACCACCCGTTACCGAGGGTGATGTCCCCCCACCTGATACCATACTGACTGAGCGGATAGTCTTACATACATTTGGGGATTTTTGTGCCCTTCTGGACATGGAGGATCTTCTTTCTGAACCAATGTCTAATGAACAGATTATTTCCACATTTTCCGAATGGAATTCGGGTCTTAAGAGAAGCTCTATTTTCTACCCCACTCACATTGAAGGTCAATTTTTAACCATGTTTGAAAATTTGGTCATAAGGGACCTTCGTCTCCTAGCTCAAGGGTTTTCCTTTTCACGTATCAATCAGGATAATTTGAATCAGGATGAACGTATTGCTTTAAAAGCTCTTCAAACTAATTCTTCATTGGTACTAAAAAGTGCTGATAAGGGGGGGGGGCTGTGGTAGTGCAGAGTAGAGATGATTACGTCAGGGAGGCTTTACGCCAACTTGACAATCTCGTCCTACTCTGTACTACCTGCAGACCCCACTTCATCATTTTTGGAAGCCCTTATTGAGCTTATGGACTGATGTGTTATGATGGAAGTTCTTTCTAATAATGAAGTTCAGTTTATTATTCAACCCCACCCTATCATTCCTATCTTTCACCATCTCCCAAAGATTCATAAGACATTGGTCGACCCCCTGGGTCGGCTAATTGTCTCCAGTATTGGATCTTTGGGAGATGGTCTCTCTATATATGTTAATGAATTCCTTCAGCCCTTTGTTAAGAGATTATCCTCATTTATTTTGGATTCAGGTGATCTCTTGAGTCAACTAAAATACGTTACTTGGGATGATAATTGTTTGTGGGTTACACTCGATGTAGTGTCCCTCTACTCTGTCATACAGCATAACGAGGGTTTGGAAGCTATCCGCCACTTTATTGAGGTACCAGAAATTTCAATTCATTTATTTTGGATGCTATTTTGTTTCTTCTTACACACAACTTTTTCACTTTTATCACAAATTTTATTTACAATTAATTGGCACCGCTATGGGCACGAGCTTTGCACCGTCTTTTGCAAATCTCTTTATGGGGTGGTGGGAGTCACAGTTTATTTTTTCTTGCATGAACACTTTTCGTAAAAATATTATTTTTTTACAAAAGATTTGTGGATGATTTAATTATTATTTGGAAAGGGGATGTTATTTCACTACACTCTTTTGTTAATTATATAAATAATAATTATAATCTTAAATTCACCCTTAATTTTCACCCACACCATATTGAGTTTCTGGATCTCCAATTATTTGTAGATATTAATAAAGTCATCCAAACTGACGTTTTCAGGAAAAAGAAGTCAAGGAATACGTTCCTGAGGGCGGACAGCTGCCATCCACCACAGGTTATCCGGGCTATCCCTAAGGGGCAGTTCCTCAGGCTGAGAAGGAATTGCTCAACATTGGAGTGTTTTCTCTCTCAGTCTGAGGAATTAGCCCAGAGATTTCTGGATAGCGGATACCCTGTGAAAGGTATCACCGAGGCATTTGAGATTGCTCTAAATACGGAAAGAACATCTTTATTACCCACTCGAGACGACAGATGCATGTTTCCTGACCCATGTATTGGTGCTCATGGGAGGAGTGGTTCAGATAGGAAAAAACATAATAGATTTAATAGCAATTGTCCACTTTTTATTTCACAATATAATAAAGAAAGTGGGAACATCAAAGCCATCATTTCAAAACATTGGAATGTTTTGTCTATGGACCCTGTCTTGAGCAGGTACATTGGGTCAGGTCCTAAATTTGTTTTTCGCAGGGCAAGAACCGTGGGTTCTTATATTTCCCCTAGCGATCTTAGGGCTCCTCATATGGGTAAAACATCTTTTTCCACTAAAGGTTCCTTCTAATGTGGTTCATGTAGTGTGTGTGGACACATGAAACCTTCTACTTTTTTTCTTGAGTGTTCCCCACATTTGGAAGACACACAGACAGACAACCATGTAAAGAAATACCATATCAATGGTTTCATAAATTGTAAAAGCCAATTTGTTGTGTAACTCATAACTTGCGGTTGTGGTAAAAGATATGTGGGGAGGACTATTAGAGCACTTAAAATCAGAATTCAAGAGCACTTAAGACTAATAAGATTAGGGGACCTCAACCACCCAGTGTCCAAGCACTTCTCCGAATGTCGACAGAGAGGTGCTAGGAATTTTTCATTCTTAGGTATTGAATTAGTTCTTAATAAATCAAGAGGTGGTGATCATGTCAATTTGTTAAACCAAAGAGAGGCATATTGGAATTTTATTCTTATAACATGCCATCCTGTTGGTTTAAATGTTGAATGGCATTTAGGCCATTTTCTCTGATTGTCCTATTTCCCATTTCCTAGTCATTTTGTATATTTCAGTATCCATTATACAATATGCAGAATTATGTTCTTTGAGTCCCTAAATATATTCATCATGACACAGTAATCTGTAATTATAGAATTATATACATTAAAGAATATTATATTATGTCATGCTGATTTATCACCATTTATCAAGCTACTAATACTTTGTTGGGATTATAGCACTATGGTTTATTTGTTTATGTCTTTTATGTATTCATCTATTTTAGGTATGTTCTTATGATATTTGTTCATTTTGTTTTTCTCATATATTCTTTTTGTTTGGTGCTTCCTTTACAGTTCTTGTTATTGTTTTTAATCGTTATTATTATTTTTCTCTTTTGTCCCTGCTTTTTCCTCTTCCCCTTTTTTCCTTTCTACCTTCTTCTTTTCCCTTCTACCCTCCCTTTTTCTTCTTTTTCCGTTTCTTTTTCCGGTTTTAGGTTGAGGACAAGTATGTACTTATTATGTTGTTATGCTTTGTGTTCCTCCCTGCGTTCCGTTGTTTTTTCTCTGCCTATGGTCATTTTAGTTATTGCCCTTTCTTGCCACCACTTCCGCCCTTAGACTGTTTCTCACGTCCTGGTGGTTGGCGCTTGCGCTATTGTGCATGCGCGGAGTTCATGACGCATGTTCTTTTGGCGCGAACGGGACACAGGTAAGAGGGATATTTATAAGGACTGATTTTCATTGTATGTTATCCTTGATAAAGAACGCTAACACGTTCGAAACGCGTTGGATTTGAATGTCTTGATGACTCAATAAATTTATACTTTTTGTTACCTGGGTCCTCCCTTTGCTCCTACCGGATCGTGCGCTCCATACATCATCTGCATACTGTATACTTCACTTTGGAAGCAGCATATCCATCCAGCCGCACCAGGAATTGTGAGCAATTATTTTGTTGCTACAGGGATACCCCCCAATGAGATTGATGGTGGGGGCTTTCTTTTGCTTCCCACTACCCGTCTTCAGGTGGTGTTTACCCACAATTGTTGGCTATATTACTTACACATTTGATTAATTCTGACGTTATTTTCCTTGGATAGTGGTCTTTGGTGTTATTGAACTTTTACCTGGCATTTGAGCGCTCCTCAACCTTCTATCTACCTAATCCGGGAGCCACTGGCACCCGGACACTACCCTTGGTGTCCCTGCTCCAACTGTCAGCAACTACCAGCAACATTCTATCCTGCATGCTTGGCTCCTTGAGCCCTATTGGCTCTCCTGCCCACGTGTTATTGCAGCCCCTGAGGCTGCTGGGATTTGTAGTCCCTAGGTCTCCTTTTCGCCATCAAATAATTTAAATACATTTGAATGGGTGAAAGATGTGAATTTATTCGCACGGAAACTCAAACTCCATAAAATGTATAGATCAAGAGATAGAAGACTGGCGAACCGTGAGGGGGCCCCAATACCGGATGTAAGGGAAACTGAAGCTATTGAGGATCTCTTATCCCTACAGGCAGAATCCTCTAGAACTCCGGGTGAGGGGCCTTTCACTGACCTTAGACAGAAGTCTAAATTTATGCCATATGGGGAACAGTATGCCCATATTGACACTTTTGTAAATTTAGTAACCAAAGATCTTGAATCTCTCCCTAAGTCAAAACAACTTGAGAACATGAGTAAGAGTGAGAAGGAAGCCCTGGAAGAACTAGCAAATGCGAAAGATATTGTCATCAAACCATCTGACAAGGGTGGCAACCTTGTCATTCTAAGAACGGAGGATTATGAGAAAGAGAATATAAGAATTCTGTCTGACCGGGCCTGTTATGAGATTCTTGTAACAGACCCTACTCAGAGATTCACTAAGGAATTGATCAATATCCTCAACGAGGGTCTGTCGTCGAAACTCATCTCAGAGAAAGAGTATAATTTTATACTGGTCCGAACTCCCAAAATCGCCACATTTTATAGCCTCCCAAAGGTTCACAAGAATAAACAACCACCCCCAGGTAGACCCATAGTTTCGGGGATTGGAAACCTTACAGAAAAAGCAAGTGCTTATGTGGATAAGATTTTGAGGCCTTTTGTCACCACCTTGCCGTCCTTCATCAAAGATACTAAAGATGTCCTCACAAAGTTGGATGGCATCTCAGTGGCACATGATTGCATTCTAGTTACCTTAGATGTGGAGGACTTGTACTCAAGCATCAGGCATGACCAGGGAATACGGGCAGTCAACCATTTCCTCAGCACACGCAGTCAACACCACAACAAACATAATAGTTTCACAATAGATCTACTACAATTTGTCCTCAAGAGAAACTATTTCTGGTTCAACAAAACCATCTATCACCAGATAAAGGGTACAGCCATGGGCACCAAATGTGCCCCCACATACGCAAACCTGTATCTGGGATGGTGGGAATCAGAGGTAGTTTTCTCTGAGGAATTGGAATACCTGACCATGTTTGTGGAAGTGTGGTTGCGTTTCATCGATGATGTGCTGATAATATGGCGTGGGACTGAGGCAATGTTAAAACACTTCATTGAAATTTTAAACAAAAATGACCTCAACCTTCGCCTGACTCTCGAATATAGCCCCAAACAAATTTGCTTCCTGGATCTACTTATCATAAAAGATGAAAATGGCAATCTTGAAACGACAATATATCGCAAAAAGACAGCCACAAACAGCATACTCTTAGCCAGTAGCCATCACCCCAAATCACTTATTAAGGGAATACCAGTGGGGCAATTTCTTCGCTTAAGAAGAAACTGTAGCAGGGAGATAGACTTTGAAGAAAAGGCAAGGGAGATGAAGGACAGGTTCACTGCAAGGGGTTACAGTCAGAAATGTATAAAAAGAGCATACAAATGGGCAAAGCATAAGGCAAGATCAGAACTGGTTATGGATAGAATAACGCAGCCAGAGCAGAGAACAATAAGATTCATAGGCACATTCAACAAACAGTGGAAGGTGGCAAGGGAAGTCCTACAGAGACACTGGCACATACTCAGGGCGGATGAAGATCTATGTGATTCCATACCATCCTATCCAGCAATGGTGAGCAGACGGGCCAAGAACCTTCGAGATCATCTGGTCCACAGCCACCATAATGTGGCAATACCAACGGCCACTTGGTTACCGCCACGTGTCAATGGCAATTTCCAATGTCAAAGATGTAAGGCTTGCCAGTACATGACAGCTTCGAAAATATTTAGCAACCACGACAACAAGAAACATTTCCATATACGCAAATTCATAAACTGTAATACACCTGGAGTAATCTACATGGGAACATGCAAATGTGGAAAAAAGTACGTGGGAAAAACACGCCGTCCATTAAAAATACGGACACTGGAACATGTAGGATCCATCAGAAATAAACTTGATACCCCGGTAGCCAACCATGCAAATAGATGCCAACCAGGAGATTTAAAAGCTATTACCTTTATGGGGATAGACCAATTCTCTCCAGGAATTAGACGTGGGGACTGGGATAATGAACTTCTTAAGATCGAATCAAGATGGATCTATACATTGGGAACTTTGAGCCCATTCGGACTCAATGAGGGATTTGTCTTTAGCCCCTTCATATAAATCCTATCTCTTTTAACACAACTGACCGAACCCTGCCCTCTTACATCAGTCTGTGGGTCCAATGCATTTACCCACGCACTATCTGCATTTTTAAACAGAAACACAGCAGCCTCCAAATATCCTACATTCATTATATCATAATCAATAAAGGATCAAAATCATTTTCTAACAAATAAAAAAAGGACACAAGTGTGCATTTTATTCTTAATTTTCTTTATTTCAAATTGATGGAACACAGTGTATTTGAAACTGGTATGGTCTATTATTATAGGCATACCTTTATTATAAACAGTGACTAACCAACACTATTCTCCATGAATATCAAATTTTATAACACCAAACCCCTAGCCTATGTGAGCAATGACATAAGCAATGCATCACAGAGACAAAGATTATTAGAGCCATAGTTATTCAGCCCTTACAAGTTTTGCAGTTTGTTACACAATTTGGCAACATTTCAAGGGCAATCTGAATCTGGCAACAGAGTTGTTACTAGTTTGCAGACCACATTAGTGCACTCCTAGCAGTGAGATACTTCATCTGCCCAGCATCAGTAATGAAGGGGTTAAGTGTGGAAGCAGTTATTTCCAGTGACTATAAATATCAACCTCCACACGCAGGGACCTCCCCCCTACGTGCCCTGAGGAAGCGTTCACTACGTGAAACGCGCGCGTCGGCAATCTAACTCCTGCACACGCGGGAAGCTCATTTATTTCAAATGAAGCAGCTCTCTGATATTCATCAGCGCTAATACACTCCAGCTTCCCTTACCTGTGCATTTGTATTTGGGATCGCGCTTTACCACTCCATCGCGGGTTCCTTCAGCCTGAGGGGTCAATGAGTTAATCACTTCTTAGACAGGCAAGTCCTCGAGCACATCAGCGCTGATATAACCAAGATCACCGCTGATGTAGGGGACTGTGCGATTACCAGTTAGACCGGTTTTCTTTCACTTGGTCACAGATACAGACCAGTTGTTTACTGAGAGGGGGGGTGGTGCGTCTATGGGTTTCACTGTTCAACCCCAGCATTAACCACCTCTACACCCCACTCATCCATGAGCTGAGTAATTTGGCAATCCTATATGCATTTAACCCATTATATGCTGAGCAGTACCGCAGGGGGTTACAGCTAATAATATCACAATTCACTGATTAGCGTGAACCCTCCTGTGCCACTGCAGACACTGTGGAGGCTGCCTCCATGCTACCAATTACCCTTTGTGCGCAATACTCTACCACGCTCACTCAAGGGCTAATTGTCTATATGTACTAAGTGTCTACATTTGGCTCTCATTATAGCGTTTACTGGGCAGCAACAGCAGATAAAATTGACATCCCTTATTGACACTATTTTAGGTGTACTTTGGTCAATAACACCTGTATATCACCAGTGTCTCCACTGCTATTTACAGATGTCTCTACCATACATATTATCTGCAGGTTAGGTGTCTAGATGACCTTACTTAATGCTCCAGTTTTTGCCATACTATCCTGTATCCCATTACCAAGTGTGTCCATGAGTCTGCACCTATGATCAACAGTGTGGGCTATACAGGTTCTCACCATAGACCTGGCTCTGACAGTACTGATGAATGGATTCAGTCACCAGTGCATATCTTTATTAGGGACAGACATCACATAGGTCTAACTAAGCTCGCATTATGTCACACAGTATTACTGTATTTATCCACAGTGTATCAATTGAGTGCGTACCACACGCCTGGATACACTTATATGGAGAGTGTCTTTGAGTGGGCTCTCACAGGCTCCTCTTTCCTATATTACTAGGCAGCTACTATCAGTAGCGTTTGATCCCCAATATTCATTAGGGACCTTACCATATCTACCCACCTAATCGCAGGCGGGTTATCAAGGATACAGTCACGTGCTGTTTAATACAATTTAATTACGTTTTAACACCCTATTTTTTATTCATGGTTATAAATAAAGTATATTTTTAAATTTACAATATGACATTAATTGTGACTGAGTGCTGAAAGACTGGGTCCTTTTTCTTTCACATGATAAAGTCTCCTCTGTAGAGCCTGCTCAAAGGTGGCCACCGCTCGCGGCCGTACTGCTCATGCGCTGGCGGTACCCTGGTAGATCTGCAGCCCTCCCCCCACCCCACAGACCTGAAGGTAGGGAACCTGGCTATATACATAAAAAAACAAACAGACAATACCGTTATGGACTGCTACGGCTAAAGTGAAGATTTCACATATGGAGGGGCGTTAATGATCTTATCTTTATTCCTAATAAAGCTGAGGTGAAACAAAAAAATCAACACGTAGATACGCCCTATGCAAACACTATTAATCTCGTTGTAATCCTTAACAGAGTCAGATTGGCGAACAGTAAGTGCTTTAAAAACAGATTTTAAAAAACTAGTTAAAAAGGGAGTAACCAGCCACGGGGAGCAGTGAATTGTCTGCAGCATAGATTGCTGTACAGGTAGTCCTAGCTATCCAACATTTCACTTTAAAACAAACATCATAGCTAACACTTTACAACGCAACCCTATGGGCCATTTTTCGACGCCGGAATGCGTTATCCGACGCCGGAATGCGTTATCCAACGCTCACCGCCACGATTTAAAATGGGACTCACTTTACAACGGTTTCACTATCCCACGCTACTTCCAGAATGGATTCCGTTGGATAACCGAGGACTGCCTATATATAATATAGCAGACGTATTGCTATGTGAGCTCCAGTTAGAGAGCAGTAGTTACTGTTAAAAGAGCTGAAGGGAGGTAGCTAGTATGACGAGGCTGAATAGGGCTGTCAGCTACCTGAACAAGCTCCTCACCCCTACCACATGCAGCACTTATCACCTGAGATCAGACTCCAAAAGACTGTTCATGGTCCCAAGGCTCAACAAAGTATCCGGACGTTCCTCCTTCTCCTACCGTGCACCCCAAAACTGGAACAACCTACCAGAGACTCTCACATCCACCACCAGTTTAAGTTCTTTCAAATCTAAGGCTGTCTCACATTTTAATCTGGTCTGTAACTGTTTCATACGCTCATAATATATATTTTCTTTAACTGTGCACGCAATGTCTTGTATATAATGTATACCCTGTTCATTTATGTAACTGTACTTGTAACCATGTATTATTTGTTTTACTCTGTGCCCAGGACATACTTGAAAACGAGAGGTAACTCTCAATGTATTACTTCCTGGTAAAATATTTAATAAATAAATAAATAAGGCACGTTCTATAGTGCCGTGCGCGCGGAATTTTAGTTGGCTGACGTGAGTCAGCCCTTCTATACAAGGGCCGCGCGTGCGCACGGCAGTGTCAGGAATCGGCGTTCTCCTCGCTTCCCACACAGAGCACCCCCTCTCCGCAGGGAGCCCCATGACCCACAAAACAATCCTGCCTTACCGTCCTCCACGGCTCCTCGCCCCTGCCGCCGTATCACTCCCCTCGGCGATTCCTCTGCTCAGAGCCGGGCCCGCCCATGCCCTCCTGCACGCACGCACGCCAGCCTCAGACGTTATGTGCATGCATTCCCAGCTTACAGAGCACACCCCTAACAGAGCACTTTTAACCTCTGCTTCTGCAGTGAGGCATTGCCCCCAAGCATCACACAGTTCCATGCAAATCAATGATTACACTCAGCTGGGCTGTAACACCTCCCTCCTATCAGGGAGGACTCCTTGCAGTCCTCCAGGCCTGCCCCCTTTTCCCATTGGCCTGCCCAGCTTTATTATGCCTGTGCTTCTCATCACTTGTCGCTCGACATAGTTCTGTATGGCAGCATTTGACTACTCTCTCAGTGACTCCTCAGGTATTGACGTGGATTGGACGACTACCCCCTCTGGCTCTCGACTTCGGCTCTACTTGGACTTCGGGACTTCTGGCATCCCTGTAACACGGCTTATATCTTCGGTCATCCGCAACTCTCCTATCCCTGATCTTGGCAACGGTAAATACTACTCCTCCTCTACTACCGGTACCGGCAAGTATTGTCTTCATTACTATACCTGGCCTGGCAACACTAACACCACACTCCGGACGCGCTCCGTGACTATATCAGCGGGGCCGTGACTATATCAGCGGGGCCGTGACGTGACTATATGAGCGCGGCCGTGACGTGACTATATCAGCGGGGCCGTGACTATATCAGCGGGGCCGTGACTATATCAGCGGGGCCGTGACTATATCAGCGGGGCCGTGACTATATCAGCGGGGCCGTGACTATATCAGCGCGGCCGTGACGTGACTATATCAGCGGGGCCGTGACTATATCAGCGGTGCCGTGACTATATCAGCGCGGCCGTGACGTGACTATATCAGAGCGGCCTGTGACTATATCAGCGCGGCCTGTGACTATATCAGCGCGGCCTGTGACTATATCAGCGCGGCCTGTGACTATATCAGCGCGGCCTGTGACTATATCAGCGCGGCCGTGACTATATCAGCGCGGCCGTGCCGTGACTATATCAGCGGGGCCGTGACTATATCAGCGCGGCCGTGACTATCAGCGGGGCCGTGACTATATCAGCGCGGCCGTGACGTGACTATATCAGAGCGGCCTGTGACTATATCAGCGCGGCCTGTGACTATATCAGCGCGGCCTGTGACTATATCAGCGCGGCCTGTGACTATATCAGCGCGGCCTGTGACTATATCAGCGGGGCCTGTGACTATATCAGCGGGGCCTGTGACTATATCAGCGGGGCCTGTGACTATATCAGCGGGGCCTGTGACTATATCAGAGCGGCCTGTGACTATATCAGCGCGGCCTGTGACTATATCAGCGGGCCGTGACTATATCAGCGGGGCCTGTGACTATATCAGCGCGGCCTGTGACTATATCAGCGCGGCCGTGACGTGACTATATCAGCGGGGCCTGTGACTATATCAGCGCGGCCGTGACGTGCCTATATCAGCGCGGCCGCGTCTCTCTCGGATCCCTGCTACTGCCTAGACTAGAGCCTAGGCGGGGATCCTATCTGTGGGCGGAGCTGGCGGACTGGGAGCCACGTGGTCTGCACGCAGCCGCGCGATTGGCCAGTGGCAGAGGCGCCGCGGGTTTAAAAGCAACATGGCGGCGAAAATCTCGAAAGAGCATGTTATCTTTGGGGTCAGTCTCTTCCGGGTCCCGTAAGAGGGGTTAGTATTGTGTGTGCTGCGGTACCCAGCGCTGACTTGTGCCTCCCTCGCTGTAGTTGTGGGTTGTATACGTGCAAGGGGCAATCGCTGTTGACATAAAATGTGTAAACGTGCTCCCAACGTGCAGGGTTAATTTTAACTAAAGCTTTATCAAGCTTGTTTGTTTAAGCCCTCTTATAGTTATTTGTACGACTGCTGTATTGTATGTGGTCGAATTGGATTAACATTAAAATCGGGTATTGTCTCTTAAAAAAAAAAAAAAAAAAAATCTACCCGAATTATGCATTGAGAAATGTGGGGGGGGGGGGGGGGCGCGCTATTTGCACTGTTTTAAAATGGGGTCACATTTAGCAGTAACTAAGACCTAAATTCCCTTCTGTGTTGTAAGGCCACTTGCTACCACTGAATGGATGGGCTGCCAAGGGCGAGATTTGTTAATTATGCTGGATGTGTTTTTATGGAGTAACACTGCTTGGTAAACATGATCCATACCTCCCTACACTACTCCTCTGGTATTCTCTGACCTCTGCTGCTGGATTTGCCATGCATATGTTGGGCAGTGGGGATGCTCTCTAAACTAGTGTCTCTAGTAGTAATACCTTGATGTGGGACTTTCTAATTGTGACCATAGGAAGTGGTACTTCTAGTTAAACTTTAGACAACAATTACTACAAGAGAAGCTGATGAAGTACTTTTCTAAAACCAGGCACTTGGAGCATAGCAATATGCTGTGCATGTCTGGGTTGGGTGTTTAACGAACAGAGAAAATACAGCACCCAAAAGACGGATGCTGTGATTGCTCAAAAAAGGGGCACTCAAAGGGTTAAATGCTTGACTGGTTATTTATTGTGCGGTCAAAAATCATAAAGGTAAACAAACAATAAAATTGTTACCATGTGGTAACTGCATATCTTTAAATGGTGATTTACTTATGTTTCTGTATGCCATGGTATGCTTACTACTTATTTCTTGCGGCTGGACAGCTATCCCTGCACTTGGGAGGTGTTTCATTTAACCCCTCGTTTGGTGCCTTGGGATTGCTGTGACTATCAATCCACGATTTATATCATTATTTGTAATGTTTATTTAATTTGGCATTCATGGATATAGATTATACAGGTTTCCACTCACACATGTATATCAGTATAATATTAACACTGATCCCACCCAGAAGCATTGTGTATTTTAATTGATTTTATTGTTTGTTCACCTTTTTTATGATTTTTTTTTTTTTTGACAACACAATAAATATCAGTCAAGCATTTAAACCTTTGAGTTCCCCTTTTTTGAGCAATCACAGCATCCGTCTTTTGGGTGCTGTATCTTCTGTTTTTGTTTCCCATACATTTTTGCTCTTGGGTGCACCACCTATTTAAATACAAGTTTTTTTGGGGTCTAATTAAATATATATTCTTTGGTAGTAGAGCTCTTCTCAGTTCTTTTTCTCGTCTTGGATGTTTAACTCTAAGCTTTCTGTGGTAGTTATCTTAGTGAGGTGCACCGCTACATGTGTTGGAAGTACATCCTAGTATATTGGGATTTCAGTAATTCTGTGTGGATCAGTTTGGAGTATTGTGGGACTTTAGAAAACAACTGTTAATCAAATGTTGATGGTTTCAGGAATAGGGTTGTCTCCCTATTGCATGCAACTTTTTGTGGTTTGTGGCAATGGGATATATAAGAATGTGACTTTTTCAGCAGTGATGAGCAAGATACAGTCTGACCTGGTATTGTGAGACGCAAGTCTACTCTGACCAGGAGGTGATCACTTAATCTTCTCTCTGAGCTGACTTTGGCTACATTCTGTCTTGGACTGTAAATTACAATTTAACATGTTTCATTTATTTGAGCTTTTGTTACAAGCTGTGGTGTTATTTCAAAGTTAAGTCCTTGTGTGATGACTTGTGAGATGTATGGTACAGTTTAAGTTAGGAGACATAAACATGTTTCTTTATACTCCTTAGGTATCTCTTGGCCAGATCGTTTGGTATGAGGAAGATCTTCAGTTGTGTGAACCAGCATCTGGAAGTCTGTGTCCTCAATGAATGTATCAGCATCTGTTAACACTGTACACAGTCTCTCCACAGCTGCAAGCAATGTTTCCATGTTGTGTAAGAACTGCTTGGACTTCTGCCTTAAGTAACCAAAAGCCTACACCTTTTTACATGTGTATTTCTCTGCAGTGCTACAAAGTGTAAAGGAAATTACACGTCCTGTAGACAACATTTTAAAAAGGTTTGGTGAAAGAGTAGGAGTCATTATAACCTAAATATGCCCTTCTGGAGCAATATTGCAATAGAAATAAATGGTAATGCTACACAACAAAAGGAAAAATAAAGATACTTGCAGTAACCGGTGCTCCTGGTTCAGGGAAACCGGTCTATGTAATCCTAAACTCTATGAAAGTAGATGATCCAAGGCACTGCGGATTTTCCAAAGAATTTATTGTCAGAACAGCACAACGTTTCGACCTTCAGGGAGGTCTTTTTCAAGCGCCAGTCACTTGAAAAAGACCTCACTGAAGGTTGAAACTTCATGCTGTTCTGACACAATAAATTCATTGCAATAGACACGACTCCTCTCACATTCGCCCCTCACATTCAAAACCTTTCTAAAACCTGTCGCTTTTTCCTCCGCAATATAACAAAGATACGCCCTTTCCTCTGTTGCTCGACTGCTAAAACTCTGACTCAGGCCCTCATTCTCTCCCGTCTTGATTACTGTAACCTCCTGCTGTCCGGCCTTCCTGCCTCTCACCTGTCTCCCCTACAATCTATCCTAAACGCTGCTGCCAGAATCACTCTACTCTTTCCTAGATCTGTCTCAGCATCTCCCCTCATGAAATCCCTCTCCTGGCTTCTGATCTAATCCCGCATCTCATACTCCATTCTCCTCCTCACTTTTAAAGCTTTACACTCTTCTGCCCCTCCTTACATCTCAGCCCTAATTTCTCGTTCTCATCCAGACTCTTGCATTCTTCTCAAGGATGTCTTCTTTCTATCCCCTTTGTATCTAAAGCTCTCTCCCGCCTTAAACCTTTTTCACTGACTGCCCCACACCTCTGGAATGCCCTTCCCCTCAGTACCCGACTTGCACCCTTCTCTATCCACCTTAAGACACACTTGCTTAAAGAAGCATATGAATAGCACTGTGGATATTCTGAACACATGATACATAAAGCTTGGCCCCCTGCAGACGCACTTACCAGAACTCCCTCCTACTGTCTCTGTACGTTCTCCCTACCTACCAATTAGATTGTAAGCTCCTCGGGGCAGGGACTCCTCTTCCTTAATGTTACTTTTATGTCTAAAGCACTTATTCCCATGATCTGTTATTTATATTATCTGTTATTTATTCGATTACCACATGTATTACTACTGTGAAGCACTATGTACATTAATGGTGCTATATAAATAAAGACATACAATACAAAGGAATGGCAGTGACTTTCCAAACTGTTTTGGACCAAAACCTCTGACTTGTGTTTTTTTTTTTTTTTTTTTTAGAGATTTGGGACAACTTACAAACCTTACAACCCACTTGGTTGAATATGATGTAAGGTGTTATGGTTACACACAAACTCTGGGTGGCGCTCTGTCATGAGTACTTCGGTATTGGGTGATGCCATTTTTTTTATTTGGACTGACTGTTTTAGGACCTTGTCAAGAGTTATACGCTTCCTTGGCTCAAGCAGTATGGTTTTACAAAAGTCAATGTGTTTAACACAGGTGGTCATCTTGGGTTTTACATCTAATGCAGTTGAATTAATGAGGAATGGCTGAGGGAATGGGCATTACAGGGATATGTTAACATGGCAAGTTAACTTTGCGGCAGTAGACTTCCTTGAGCTTTGGAAATGGCAGATCAGCTCTCTGACAACCCTATTCAGTGTCAATCAAGACATGCATGGAGACACTTGCTAACATGAATTGTTCTTTTTGGGGGCCTAGTTGAAACTGATGCACATTGTGCTTTGATCTATTTAAAAACAAAACATTTGGTAATCCTTGTGGGAGTATGGATTCTTACACTTTAATAATAAAAAAAGGTAATGGCATCTAAAATTAAATTCACATTTACAGCATTTTTAATCTACTGTATACTAGATTATTGGGGGGGGGGGGGAGGAATCGTACAATGCAGTCTGTCATTTATCCAATTTGCAGTTCATACTGCTCTAGGTCATTTTTATGTTAACTGGTTTCTCCATGATCTTCATTTTTACTATTTTATTATACAATTGATTTTTTTTTTTTCTTCAATAAATGTGCATTAAAAAAAGTTTGCTGCAGGCATGTTTTTTTTTTTGGGTGTGGTCTTGGGGCAGAATTCTCTGCCCTTACCCCCTCCCCATAGTAATGCATCTCCAGTTAAATAGTGGACGTCAGTTGATAAAATAGGTTTCGATTATATGGAATGTCATTTTACGGCCACATTTTCCAGAACGCGTCTGTTTTGTATATTGAGGGATTCCTATACTTGCGTTAAAAATTTACAAAGCAGATACAATCCTTCATTCAGTGCAAGTGATGGCGTGCCGGTTTCCCAAACTATGGAACCCTGGACCAAGACTGGTCCTTTAAACTTAAAATTCAGCTCTGTTTTCATTTTTACCATATGCGTTCTAAAGGCTGTTTTTGAAGTCTAGGTACTCTATACGGAAAGGTATAATTTTTTTTTTTTTTTTGTAAGCAGATCTAACTAGGTTTCCCAAAAGAAAGTTTGAATTCCTGTTTTACCACAATTTAAAGAAACCAGATGTGTCTACATGTCTCAGAATGAACAATTGAGGGGGTTTTATTTGACACTGATTATCTCTACTACGAAAATAAAGCACTTGCTGTGAGGACATGGTGATTTTCAATCTGCCAGCTTTGAGTGGGGGTGTGGTGTGTTTTATATAAATCACAAGGTTTTACACTGGTTTTTAAAATATTCCAAACAGAATCACTTGAATTTGAAATTATTATATTAAATATGAAAATTACAATTGTAAAAAAAAAAGTTACCTACTCTGACAACACAACATACCCATACAAATCAAGTTCGGTTAGATGCATTCTTGTTACTTCAGATAAAATTAACAGCTACAGAAATTGTTAATTTTTTTTTAATATATATATCTATCTTGTTACATACAATCAGTATATTGTTTAGAGTGTTGGGGAAAAAAATCAGCTGCTAAAAGAGAATCTAGCAGATGGTTGAGTAGATGATAATTTTACTGCCTAACATTTCATTTCCTTTTAGTGGATACAAAAATATCTAGCCATCAATACACATATATATTTTTTGTAAATGTTACTGACAGTACATACATGTAGTCCTCGTTATCCAATGTTTCACTTTACAACAAATGGCATATCCAATGCAAAGCCATTTTCCCCCCCCCCTCTTTCCAGTGCCGGAATGCGTTTTCCGATGCTCGCCGCCACTGATTAACATGGGACTCACTTAACGGTTTAACTATCCAACCCTACTTCCAGAACGGATTCCGTTGGATAACTGAGGACTGCCTGTACGCCTTTGTAAGAAATTGTCTTTTTCTTAAAAGAAGTTTAAACATATACACACATCTGAATGAATGATTAAAGGACAATTGTTGAAATGGTGTCTTATAAGAAAACTGTTCTAACTCTGGAATGAGCTTGAAGATCATTTTTGTCTATCTCTTAGTATTCATTTACATATGAAGTCTATTCTAATAACAAGAATGAACAAAGGTCAAAGGCTATAGTCCTAAATAGTTTGAAGCTGTCACAGCAGCTGGTGTGTTAATAATGCTTCAGCACAAGTCCTAGCTAGGAAAAGTGCTGTCATAAGACATTTATATTCAGAAGTAATTATACAATTCAGCAACTTTGAAGCTCCTTATATGTTGAGAGGTAGTTCATATCATCAGCAATGTAGCTAAATGCCATGTTAGGATATACCATCTTCAAGGTTAAAATGGCTGACTGGGTGGGTCTTTATGGATAAATACAGCAGTGAGCTTAGTGAGTTTAGGAAGGAAGGAAGGATGGAGAGAAGATAGGCCAGAGGAAGAAAGACCAGTCCAGATTGATAATACCATGAAGAGGAGAAAAGGACATGTTAATACCTGGATAGAATATTAACTGAAAGAAGGTTACTATGTGCAACTATTCTTAAGAATATCAATCTATTTGAAACATCACCATCGTCATTCTTACTATTTTTGTATGTAAGTAATTATTTTCAAAATAAACGTTTTGTTTTTGTGTGCAAACGACAAGAATGCTGAATTCTGTTATACTGATGTGAATCTACAGAAAAAGCGAATTTAAGGACATTTAACAGCCTTGCTACCTTTTTATCAAACATAAACTTCATTGATGTCTTATTGTACAATTTCAGAAGAGGATTATCAATCGCTAATAAAATATTACTACTAAATGTCATAGCACGACTGGCGGGAATCAACCTCTGAATATCCATGGAGAGCCAAAACATTAAACTCCTCCCATGTGTTAACTTGGGTCACTAAATACAATGCACACATTAGTCAAACCTGACATTCATTACTCCTTTCTTTTTCTGTCTTAGGCTAAGGCCCCGGTATCTCCGCTGTAACGCGCGCCCGCGATATTGGCGGCACGTTCAGCCGATTCCCCGGTCTGCAGCTCACTGCAGGAAGAGACCGGGGAGGGCGTGGTTGGGGAGTGACGGGGGCGCGGCCATGACGTCACCAGGCAGGTTCACCCTCATTGGTTGAACCGGCGGGGAGCGTGCCTAATCGCTCGACGCGAGTCCTGCTCTCAATTCTATTGAGAGCAGGAGCAACTCTCGCCCGAGCGCTGCGGCCCCTCCTCGCAGCGGGCCCGGCGCCATTGAGGGGAGGGCTCTCGTCCGTGCGGCGGACGCTGTAGTAGGCAGCGGGGGCAAGGCCTAAATCAGCATTCAGAAGTTTTGAAGGGACACAATGGTCAAAACACTTGTTGGTTCATTAGAGAAGTTTGTATATATTCAAGATCTTCTGCCAACATCTGTTTGCTTTCTTAACACTTTTCTCAAGATGTCAATCTTTTTGGGTCTCAGTTATAAAATGGCCAATGTTTTTGTTTTTTTGAGATAGCTATATTTTCAGATGAAGCAAGGTGAATGAATTAAATCTAATTAAAAAAAAAAATACAAACTGCTTTTGCAATGAATGAACTCAAAAGCGGTGACCTTACACTGGGGAATGAGGGTTCTGAAATGTAAACCTCACTGAGAATTTCTTACAATTCATTGATGTCTTTTTTTTGCGTCTGTGGCAAACAATGAACAAGTTTATTAAGTTTGATGCAAATCTGTTGGATAGTTTTCACCTAAAAAAATAATAATTTTTATGCTGGAAGAGAGAACTTGAACCATAATATCATATTGTGTATTTTCTTTGATTAAATTCTCTTTGTGCTCAATGCAACCCCTTCCAAAATTGCATCGTGATGGGAGGAAGTAACTCCCTAAATTAATACTAAGGCTGCGTCCCCGCTAGCGCTGAGCGGCCGGCGGTTACTTACATATCTTTATCTTACTTTTCAGCGTGCTCAATGTGACGCGCACCCTCCCCCCGCAAGTGACAGGACACCCGGCGCTCATGCTTGGAGCGCTCTCCAAGCATGAGCATGCTCAGTGCAAGCGGGGACTTAAATGCACATGTTCATAATGCTGCTCAGATCAATTTAATGGCAATGTATTGTTTTTGTCTGACCATTCGCCCTTCAATGCTTTATTTAATGATGAATCTGCTCAAATTACTGCAAAAAGGAAACCCACTGATAATTACAGGCTGTACAGTTCCAAATAAATGAATAACCAAAAGATAATGAAATGTTTTCTGAAATGTGTATTCCAAACAGTTTACAAAACACCCCATATTTCAATTAAGCATCTTGATTATGGTGGCACAGAAGAAATGTATTACCTGGGAAAATGCTTATTATTCAAATATACTGTATGATGGCTTCCAAAAGCAAATGTTGATTGTTGGTTTTATTTTTCAGTGGAACAAGACACTTCTGCCAGATACTATATCTTGCACTTGAGTTTTAGCACTGTTATATTTTGTAAATAGCGCTAAAACTCAGACGTGTAGATCTTAAAGTCTAGAATTGGCCAGCAGTAAATTTTGCAGTTGACACTCATCCATCAGGAGTGTAGAGTCGGATGAGATGCTGCAGCTCAGTTGGGTAACCACTCACAGGGCAGCGTTGGTGATGCTTCACATAGTAGTAGGCGCAGCGGTAGCAGAAGACGTAGCCTGAGGTGCCCAGGGCTGTATCGTTGACTCTCACTTTGCGGCAGAGCGGGCACACAGTTCTTAGCTTTGGCAGCAGTGGGGAGTATGTCTCCAGCTCAAAATGGATGGGTGGAGGAGGAGCAGGCAGGGTACTCATGGACTTGAGGGTCTCCTGGTTTTCTGCCGAGTACCACCAGTCTAGAAACTGCAGAAAGAAAACCCCCAGTGATAAACTGGAAGAGAGAGAGACAGCCATGCCACCAAGAGCTTTCTTCATGATGCTTCTTACACCCTGGCTCGCACTGTAGGATAAGAGATGCAGTGTAAAGTTATGACATGGGGACAGAAGCAAAGCAAGGACATATTACTGGGTCCAGCCTACTAGGCACATAATCACTATCCGTTGTCACAAAGGGAGCTAATGAGTAACAAGAGCAATACAATATAAATAAGAAAATACAATTAACTTGATTAAAGCCAAGATTAAATCATGCCCACCAGACAATAATTGGAAAACTTGGTCTACTTCAATGATTTACCTAAAAGAATGAGATGCCCAATATTATATAACTTTTTAGATTTTTATTTTATTGTCTGATATATGCTTTCCATCCTCCACTCCGCCCCCACATCCACAGGTGACAAGATACACAACATGTGTTGTGTTACAATTGATAAAACTGTAGATCTTAAACTTCTTGTGTGGATTGTGGGAGAAGATACAATTGGATGGTCTCATAAATTTGCACAATGCAATGCTACATCCAGCATGGCAAATTATTAAATTTAAATACTATCTGTTATTCGTTTCATAAGGGTCATTAATCAATCCTTTGGTCAAAGCATTATAACGTCATGGTTAACCATTTAATGCAGGTCCTACACTGAAGCACATGTACCCTTTACCTCTAATGGAGAAAGAAGTCTCACTAGACTTAACATCACACGTATATACAGTATCAGGACATGGTTGGGTGGGTGAGCTTAAAACCAAGAAGTGATTGCAGGTTTATAAAGCTTTGGCCAAGGGATTGACTAATGACCCTTACTTTTGAGAAGAATAACAGATAGTATTTAACTTAATAATTTGTCATATTAGATGTAGCATGTAGATTAGATGGGCCTTTTTTGTGTCTTTTGTTGTATACATTAGGTCACTACCCAATAGCACATAAATATATAGATATATGTAGGAAAATGGGACAGGCACTCCAAAGGTAAAGTTGATTTCTCTACGTTTCGGCACCCAACGGCACCTTTATCAAGACAAAGGCTCTGTTGGAAGCCGAAACGTGCCTGTCCTGTTTTTCCCTATACCTGTGTGCTGCTCTGCTGACACCTGGACGATCCATATCGACTAACTACGGAAATGCTTTGTGCCTCTTGGGTTTGAGTTTTGCGCTTGCAGGGACTGAGTTTTGAAAACATAACTCACCAGAGGGAGCAATAAAGCTTGCTACTTCGGTATGTATATCTTTGTGGAACGTCAAAATAATATCCTTTTAGGAACGTTCCCAGTCGCACACTGCCAAATATGGCCCTTTTATGCACTCCCCCAAATGAACAGCGGTCACCAATGCAGGATTTTCTTTTCAGTAAGCCTGTCAGCCACTGCTCTGTCCTTCAGTACAATATAAATATGATACAAGACCAGATACTGCAGGCAGTGTGGTCTTTCAGTACAAACTCACCCCCTCAAAAAAAGGAAATAAATCGCTGTTTACTGCACTTCAGCCTTTGAAATCCTACACAGTATTTTAAAAGATAACATCCAAAATGGCCAAGACCATATTTCACAAAGAAAAGTGTTTCATGAAAATTAACCTTGTTTTTTTAATTAGCAAATACAGTGGTTAATCGTCACATCAACATTACAATGTTGTTGATGTGGCCATGAGTGAGCAACGATACAACACTTTTTTTTACCATAGAGGTTGTAATTATGCATGTATATTCAGCTTAGATGTCTATAAACATGCCTGGCAGACTAAATAAACCCTATGAGTATTTGTATGCATGGAGCTAATTTCTGTAGAAAACAGAGCCCGCCATGCTTACACCATCTATGGAGGCAGGGTGTCAGTCACGCTCTGCTCTCGGAGATAGCGCAGCACAAAGCCTGGATTAGCTGTACACAAGGCATTGTGGGTTACGATCTTGGAGAGTAGAGCAGTGTCTACAATTTACCTCCATAGGGGTGGGATGCAAGAGTGTTGTCTCCTGTAGTAGACCCCTTCAGTGTCATATCTATGTACAGAGTGTGTATTTTTTTTTTAATGCTATAAATACATAAGTATACACATCTTAGAATAGAAATACTCCAATTTTTTTTTTAAGAGAACTATTTTGACATCATAGGAAAAAAAAAATACTAAACTAGAGCAACTTCTGACCACAACTCACCTGAGAGCAGCCTGTGGTGAGGTTGTCTGCCCTGCCCTCTTTTCCATGGCACGGAGGTCTTCCACGGTTAGCCTGGCAAGCTGCACACCAGCCAGGCCAAGCAAGGGAGAGTGATGCCTTGCATTCCCGAGGATATACCGCAGCTGGTAAAACAGGAACCAGCCCTCCCAGGCAAACTTTGCGAAGGGATAGGCGGCCAGGATGACCTTGTCAAATTTTTTGCAGAAGGACGTTGGGTGTTGAATGGAATAATCTGCCTCCTCCCGCAGCCTGCTCACCAACTTTTCCAGCTTCACCCGCAGGTAAGGTACTAGCACTAGGAGCAGCAGGGACCTCCAGTACTCATGCCGTGCCAAGCGTTGCCCCCTGCCACTGGTTCCCAGGGCCACCCGCTTCAGCCCGTAAAAGTTCTCAGAGAAGGAGGAGCTGGCCCAGGACAGGTAGTGTTGCTGTAAAAGCAGGTCCAGCAGGGTGTAGAGTTCATCAAACCATCTCCACAGGGTACCATAGCGCACAGGGTTGGATTCGGCAAAGACCTGTAAGAAACGCATAACATTAGCCTGGATTAGGGAGCATGTATTGCAGAGGCAATTATAGAGTACCTCTCGATTCATGTACAAGTAATATCTTTTCTAAACCAACAAACAAATTGACAGCAGATAACAACTTTTTCCTATCTGTTATAAGACCTCAGACAAATCAAGGTCATTTGGTTTCTTTCGTATGTAGGGAAGCCTTATATCTAATCAAGCAATTTTACATTTCCTAACGACTTAAGCCTCTACAACCTCTTGATACAATTAAAAACATATCCCCAAAAATTTTTTTAACTGGAAACTGCACACTACAATGACTTCACAAAGGTGATCAAATCAAAACCACAAAATAGACATTAGATAAAGGAAAAATACACAATATTGTGGAGTATTTCTAAACACATAATTAGTGACTTAAGAAATATTTTGGAATTTATCTATTTAGGACCGGCATGCTCTGGTTACTAGAATTAACGATCATATCCATCAAGAGCGCTGCACAGGAGACTGCACTAGTACAAAGTTTACCTTGATCACATGATGTAATGCAGGCCTCACAGCTGCCATCAAGCTCTCCTGGGCTACCACCTCAAAAATAGAGGGACGGTCCTCATTTGGCGAAGCCGTTGTGATGTGGGCTCCTCGCTCAGCCATTTTTAGAGTCTGCTCAGATCAACGTCTTCACATGGACAGCAGCATTAGCCTTTCCCTGGTGCTCCCTAAATGACCCAAAAGACCAATCGGCACATATAAGTGTAAAGCAATAAAAAGGTAGTAAAGTCATGAAATGTGCTAATCATACATATTTTTATTTAGGAATCTTAATCTATTAACCCGTTTGCTGCTAGAGACCTGCAGCACATTGTCAGCCTCTCTAGCAACAAAGGGGTTAATGCATTTAAAATTGCTTAATGTTTTCAAGATCTCCCATTAAAGATGCTTGATTTCTGAAGTCACGGAAAGTCTTGCAATCCAGTGCGAGACAATGGATATGTTATTAGACATCATTTGTCCTCTTATCCCTCAAATCTGCACATGGCAAATTCAGGGAGAGAAAGGGTCCATGTGACCTTAAAACACGCTGTAGAATAAAAAGAAGTGAATAACATGAATAGTGTAGAGTTTAGACCATATTGAAACTTGAATAGGGACACACACATAGTCTATTGAAAAAAGGCGTTGCTAATGTTCCAGCCTTTGTAAGTATTTTTTCAAATTAACTTGTGGTTTCTGCTTAATTTGTATGGAAACCTATTGCAGACTTAAACAATGGGCATATTAAAATAGTTCCTCTGTCAAAGTGAGACACAGGAGTTTACAAGTCAATGAGGCGAGCATCTCCTGTAAAGACACCATAATGCATGAAATTATATGCATAGATAATTTTACCAACACTTGTATTTCTAAATGTGTTTGTATAGATACACAGGAGTAATTATAACTCCCCTTTAACAAGCTGTTCATTTAGCAAGTCAGACATCAATCTTGAAGCTGCTGTAGTTAGCCGAAGGCTCCGAGCTTCAAGAAGTGGGAGACAGTGTAGTTCCCCTTGGTTCCCACGGGCAGAAATAGGTGCACCTTGTTTTAAAAGGTACAGTATATATAACAAATAATAAGTACAGTTGTAGGGTAGTCATATTGTACTTTATTGCATACATTTTTCATTTTAATTTTCAATGTATACTTCCGCCGCTGTAAACTCGTGTCACACAGACAGACCTGCAGCTGACACAAAGCTTTCTGCCTAAATATCGACAAGGTCAAATGTGACATAAACCAATTACCATCCTGTGTGCTACAGGTGAGAGGCCTCAAATCGGTCCCTGCTCCCCTGGGTGCAAAGTCCCGGTCCTTGCACCGCGCTGCGTGACACCATGAATCAGCGCCCTCAGGGCTCAATAACAACATCGCAGCTACCAGCCCGCACTTCCTGGATTTGAAACGCAAAGTGACAGCAGTACAAGAGAAGACTTCCTGTAAATGAAACGCATAGCGGACGCAATTCCAAGACAGTTATTCCCGCCGCTTCCGGTGAGTGGAACGCAGGCTCTGCATGTCTATACAATGATTAGCAACATTGCTGTGACATATTTGTATATAAAGAGGAAGTGTTTAAAGATCTCGATACAACACAGAATGAATGCATAGCATCTATACTTGTAAATACACCATTTACTTTAAACAATTCACTGAATTAGTGGGTTAAGACCGTTGAATCAGTAATTTTCAGTGAGTACGCAGGATATATTACACTTCAAGGCCTTTAACGAATTCCCATGATAGTTCAGTATTCATTTGGTACGTACCAGTGAAAATAAATGCCGTAACCGCTTGCATTAAGCGTTTGGTAAAATAGAAGGCTAATACAAATGTGATGTCAAAGCACTTCCTACTCTTGGAACGCAGTCCTTGGCACAGCGCGTTGCGTATTTCCGGTGTTTGGAACGCATGTGCCTGTGCTGTGTGAGGAGTGGCGACCTGTGCAGTTTTTTCTCGCTCCCAGGGATCGTCCACTTCCGGTCATTGCTCACACCCCTGAGCCGCATCCCGATCTCATTGAGCCGGTAAGTGACAGCGTGCGGAGAGGCCGGAAGGGCAGGAGCTTCGCCCTTCCAGCCCCGAGTAACGGGAGACAGAGGGCTGGGGACAGAGAGCCGCCTGTGTGCAGCTTCATTCTCAGGAGGGAGGGAGCTGCAGTGCTCTGCACACACAGATGTGCACGGCTATCCTAATTGCACCTGCACTCCCCTGCATACAAATGTGCGGTGCTGTGGTGAATATACCTGCAGTGCTTTGCATGCAGATGTACACAGCTGTGTTTATTTGACCTACACTGTTCTGCAACAAGATGTGTGCTACTGCATTCATTGAAACTACAATGCTGTGCTCTGCTAATTAGGCCTGCAGTGCTCTGCATACAGATGTGCTCTGCTGATTGGGCCGGCAGTGCTCTTCATACAGATGTGCTCTGCTGATTGGGCCGGCAGTGCTCTTCATACAGATGTGCTTTGCTGATTAGGCCGGCAGTGCTCAGCATACAGATGTGCACTACTCTGCTGATTGGGATTGCAAAACTTTGCATGCAGAATTGTGCATTTTAGACATTGGTGGTCTACAATTGCTCTACACGCTCCTTTAGCGTTTAATATATTCTAGGCATAAGCTTCCATAAGTCCGCCATTTATATTCACAGGACTTTTCTCTCTCTCATCACGCACGTCATAACGTCTTAATGTGCATTTGTAAGAGAAACAGAACTCAGTATTGATTCCTCTGTTGGTAAAAGTGACAGGTACAGGAAACCAGTGTGACATCACCCAGATAGCAGCCCTGATGTTAATATCTTTCTTTCAAATGTTTGGTTGCTATTCCTTTAAAGATGCCTTCTTTTCGCTTTTGAAATGCTTGTTCATTTCCAATGTTTTCTAGTTCCAAATGTCATTTCAACTAATTAAGTCACATGGGAACATGAATTGATTTACAATCCAACGGTTTTAAAACGTTATAAATACGTAATACATATGCTGAGAAATAAAATACAAGTAAGACCTTGAGACTTAGAGGTAAGTCTCTAAATACTTGGAATCAGCTGTTTTTGGCAACAAAAAAAAAACAACAAAAGAATTGACGTCAACAGGGATTTTCAGCTGAACGGCTGCTTTGGAGTACATAGAATTACCACCTCAGTGCCAGCACCTTGTGATATAGTGCATGCAATAAATTTGTGTTAAGCGCTTTAGGCCTAATTATGCCAGTGCACTCAAAGCAGCTCCCGCAGTTGCTTGGTATAAAGCATTAAAGCAGCAATACTGCATTCGCCCCACCACCCCACGTTTTTTTTGTTCTCTTGTTTTAATAGGTGAAGCAAGTGACAATGTATAATCCTACATTTTTACCTAAACTAGCAATTGTTTGCGTCTGTAAAAATCCTGATTGTGGACCTAACATAATGGTCAACTTTGAGTTTAAATCAATCCTTCAGTCAGTGGAACTCAGCAGCTACAATGTATCCTGATATTACTACGTTCACATTTTCTATTGTTAGTTTGCAGCTCAAACTGCTGGGAACATTGGCAACACATGATCACTAACAGGAAAGTGTTGAAATATGTTGCACTGCTAGGGAAGTGTGCTAAAACCTGCTATAGAAATCAAAGAATGCTCATTATATTAAAACTCATTAAAAATGGCATTAAGAGTTGAATAATAAATAAAAAATAAAAAAGGTCCTTTATCCATTACTATAGAAATATTTAAAAAAATAAATAGGATTTCACATGTTTTGCCGCTATAAACCAAGAAACTGTTTACTCGGGCAGTTTCCCAGCGAGTACAGCATCTCCCAGAACACAATTTACAAAAATATCAAATGTTTTATTACTCTCACATTTGTACAACAGCAATACAACCAGAAATAGATCACATCTGGTGGTCGAGGTTAAAAAATAATAATAAAGCATTTCAGCCGCTAATCATGTGACATTAGGTAATGAAATGCGTAGGGGCTTGTCCTTGCATCTCTCTTTGAAGACCGCTTTATGAGCAATACATGCTTCTTTTCAAATGTCACTAAATGAAAAAAAAACATTGTTATCTGACCCCTTGGTGTTAAAGCTGCAGACCAAGCAATATCCTACATATGTGTTTTTCTTAAATCAGTTCTGTACTATGAGAAAATACTTGTAGCAACCATTTACAAAGTCACATCCCCTTCCTCTTCTGAAACAGGCTCTGGCACGCCCCTTTTTAAGCCCTGCCCTCTATCAATGCACCAATTGATCTTCCCCACAGAACTTTGCATCTTTGGTCTTCTTCTGCTGCACTGTCAGCCATTTAGTGAACCTCCGAGCTGAATCTTCGCTGATCGATCAGCAACTTAGCTAATTCATTCTCATTATGAGGATTGTATTGATGCACATATTAAAGGGAAAACAAAATAAAATGTAAAAAAAAAAAAAGTCCACTTTGACTGCTGCTTTAAATATGTAAGCATATTTACAAATCTGTGCTGTGGTTTCCCCCCCCCCAAAGATCATACAAATATCAAATGCATTTATTTTTCACTCCAAACCATGACACATCATCACTAAGCTTCAGCGTATTAAATATAAAACAAGGAATAAGAACACATTATCTCTCCCCGTAAAGCAGCAGTCCCTGCTGATCGGCATTTTTGCCTTTCATTCTATTTACTTAATTTAAGATATCTCTTCTTGCCATTTCTAACACTGTTTTTTTTTTTTTTTCTCAATTTCAATGCATTCACGAGAGATAAAAGCGTTTGAGATATTACGTGTATGGGAGGTTAAAATGGAGCTTTCCTTGGAACAGTGCAGTCTAAAGGTTACCATCGTAATCTGAGGCTGCGCTTACAGCGACGGCGATTCAGCGTCGCCCAAAAACAAATGTATTGCCGCCGCCGCCGTCGCGTGTGCTTATAGTAAGCACGACGGCAGCGACGCGAAATGTGTCATTTTTCAGAGGCTGTCTCCACATATGACAGCCTCTGAACCAGTCAATGACCTTTTCGCCCACGACGTCGGCGCAAAGCGAATTACAACTTTCGCTAGCGGTGAGGGTGACGTCACCCGTCGTGTCGCCGTCGCGCGCACTATAAGCACGGTAGGAGATCGAGATCATCATTTTTAACACACACAAAAAAAACACATTAAAAAAAAGAACATGGCCTCGGGGGCACATGCCAATATTATGAGTTAAACACATATAGACTTTTGGGAGGGGGAGGATTGCAGCTTTACATTGGCTTTATAATATAACATGTAACTAAAAAAACTATGGGTTAGCCAGTAAAAATTGTTCAAAAGTTGTAATTTTATGTATATCTTTATTTTACGCCCACTGCTGTACTCGGGCTTTACAAAAGAGACCACGCAGTACAGGGAATTATAATACAATAAGCGCCGCATAGTCAGAAAACAGTTAAAGAAATCCCTGCCCCGGAGAGCTTACAATCTAAGTGGAATGTTGGGAGACTTACAGAGACAGCAGGTGAGGGGATACTTGCAGGAAATGGCAGTGCTTGGCCACAGTGGTTGGTAGGAGCGACTGGGACACTAGCCACGCGTCCAGGCTATTGAAATGCTTCATGTAAGAGGGTAGTTTTAAGGTTTGTTTTACAGGTGAGCAGAGCATGTACTTGGCGTATACAGAGTGTGAGGGGAAAAGGTTTAAGGCGAGCCAGAGCAGTAGAGGTGAAAGGGCTGGAAAGGAGGCAGTTGTGGGTAGACGAGCAGGGTGCATACCGAGAGATCAGAGCCCATATGTAGTGAGATGTAGAGAGCCTTAGGCTAAGGCCCCGCTCCCTCCGTCAGCGCTCCCGCACTGCAGACAGGCGGTGCGCTGACATACACAGACCGCGATATGCGGTCGGGCGGGAGGTTGGCGGGAGTGGAAGGTTTGAGCGGGATGGGGGGCGTGGCTTGAGCGGAGGGACCCGCTACTCCCCCCCCTCCCTCCACGGGCTCGGGCTGCTGATGGTTTTTAATTAAAAGCAACACACACACACAGGCACTCATACACACACTCATACACACACACACACACACACACACAGGCACTCATACACACACACACAGGCACTCATACACACACACGCACACACACACACACACACAGGCACTCACACAGGCACTCGCACACGCACACACACACAGGCACTCACACACGCACACACACACAGGCACTCATACACACACGCACACACACACAGGCACTCATACACACACACGCACAGGCACTCATACACACACACGCACACACACACAGGCACTCACACACACACACACGCAGGCACTCATACACACACACACACACGCACACACACACAGGCACTCATACACTCCCACGCACACACACACAGGCACTCATACACTCCCACGCACACACACACAGGCACTCATACGCTCTCACGCACACACACACGCAGGCACTCTCACACAAACACACACACAGGCAGGCACTCACGCACTCAGGCACACACAAACACAAACACAAACACAGACAGGCACTCACGCTGCTTTCCCTCCACACTCCTCCATGCTCCCCGAAGCCTCTCCTCCTCCCGAAGCCTCCCCTCCTCATTGGCTCACAGCCACACCACGTGACGCGTCGACGCTAGGGATCACAATTCTCTTGTATCCCCCAGCGGCTGACGCGTCACAGCATGTAGTGAGCTGTGCAGCCAAGGGGGACCGGGACCGGCTCTGGAGGATTCCCCTGCTGGTGGGGAAAGCCCGTGCAGCTGCCCGCGCCGCCGGGCGCAGCGGGTCCCAGGCCTTAGAGGTAAGGAGGAGAACTTTTGTAGTTGATTTTAAAGTTAATGGGAAGCCAGGGGAAAGATTTAAGGAGGAGATGAACAGAGACTGTTTTTGGAGAAAGTGAAGATAGTCTAGCAGCAGAATTTTGGATAGATTGCAAAGGAGAAAGTTGTGAGGCGCCTGCTAGCAGTATGTTATAATAATCCAAACAGGAGAGGATAAGGGCATGCATTACTGTTTCAGCAGTAGATTGACAGATGATAGGGTGCATCTTGGCAATATTACAGTGGAAGAAGCTACAAATGTTAGCCATGCCGTGAATGGAGAAGGAAAGGGAGGAATCAAAAGTCACTCATCGGCAACGTGCTTTGGGGATAGGATGGATGGTAGTACCATTTTAGTGTGATTGATAAAGGGGATATTAGGCCAGGTTTAGGGGGCAATATGAGAAGCTCAGGTCTAGACATATTAAGTTGATGGCGGCTGAGCACCATCCATGAGTCCACTATAGCTGGAGGCAATTGGAGACTTTGGACTGGATTGCAGGTGTGGGGATAGGAGTGGATAGATATATCTGTGCATCATCTGCATAAGGATGATAACTAAGGCCAAAAGAGTTGATGAGGCCATTAAGTGATAGAAAAAGAGAGGTCCCAGGACAGAGACTTGAGGCACACCAACAGACAGATCAACAGAAGACGAAGGCCATGTTGGCAACAGAGACAGTAAATATGCAATGGGAGTGGTATGATGAGAACCTGGATGGATCTTGGCTATGGATAGCAAGAGAATTTAGAATTATGAAGGAGAAAAGAGTAATCAATAGTATCAAAAGTCAGTAGAGGGTCCGAATAGGATTAGTAGGGAGAAATGACAGTGAGAGTCTCTGTTGAGTGAGCTGTACAAAAGCCAGATTGTAATGGGTCTAGAACGCTATTGGAATAAGAAAGTTGGTCATACAGGAGAACACGAGACGTTCTAGCAGTTTGGAGGCAAACACAGGGGCGATAGCTGGTATGGTCTAGGGTATTTGTGAGAATAGGTGTGACCACCACATGCCTAAGGGAGGAGTGGAAAGTGCCAGAGGAAGTACTAATAATGGAGACAGAAGAAGTTCCTTAACGCACTCACTCGATTAAAAAATGTATTATAAATATTTATCAAAATGATCTGTGGTTTGCAGACTTTAACAATACAAAACCTCTAAAATTGATGGAGATCTGGAGTTAGTACAAATAAGGTGTGAGGGGATGAGATCGAGAGAACTCGGTAGAGGGGGAAGAGAAAATCAGCATCGAGACTTCCAACTGTAACAGGAGAAAATGTGTCGCGTGGAAGGAGGAGATTTAGGTACAAGCAGAGATCCTATAGGAACACACTACTCTTCAGCCTTTTTAGAAGACTGTCACCACTCTTGTCATTCAAGATAAAGACAAATATAGGATGTGTCTCTCTTTCGATGAATGTAACAGGTTGAACTCAATGGACATGTGTATTTAAATTAGTTATTTTTTTTTTTTTTTTAAACCTTATGTACTATGTAAGATAATGTTACATGGAGCAATGAGTGCTTCATATTCCATATGTTACAAATATACTCCTGTCTTCTAATGTCTTAATAAAATACACAGCTGACAAAGTACAAGGCAATATTGTCCCCGTCAGATCGGTCTGTCAGCTACCTCTCCATCTGGCTTCTATGTATTAATATGCTGCAAAGCTGTATTCTCCTTGCTCAGAAAGATCTCGTCTCCATTTAAAGGTGCGTTCCAAGCAACAAAAATGTTTAATAGGTCTGACGCCCCAGAGGGTTCCTGATCTGAACTGCGTTAATGTTAGCTCTGGGGACCCGCTGGTTCCTGAGTTACTTACCTCTGTATGTGCTTCTGAAATCCCCTCTGGCATACTGGCCAATAGGAAGCTACGACGGGCACCTACGGGTGTAAGGATCTAAAAAACAAGGAGTCCCCCTGCTTCCCACCTAGGACAAAAATAAATAACCTGCTGGGAACTATACACTTGAAGGGTCAGTCCCATATAGAAGATACAAAAATGTAAATAACTTGGTGTAATCAGCTTTCAAGGCCTTGTACATAGTAGGCGCGCGCGAGGTCACGCGCCTGCTGCAGAGGCGATCCCCGGCCTGTGTGACCTGGAGGAGGAGACGCGATGAGGAGGTGCTCGCACTCATTGGCTGAACCGCTCACGTGACCCGGCCGGCGCGCAACAAAATAAAATTATTTTGTCGCGCGAACAATTGGCCACGCCGTCGCTCTTGTGCGCTATGGCCGTCCTCATTGAGGTAAGGCCTTTTTGGTCTCGGCGCGTGCGAAGTCGCGCTAAGCATGGACGCGGCCTTAGAAACATTCACCCTTAGGCTGCGACCCCGCTGTCTGCGCTGCACGTGCGCCTGCCAGGCTGGCGGTGTGTACAGCTCTGATCCCCGGTCTGCATTAAGCTGCAGGGGGAAAGACGGGGGGGGGGGGGTGTGACGGAGGTGTGGCAGGGGGCTGAATTGGCTCATTGGCTGAACTGGCGTGGCCACCGCGCTCATCGCTAGTATTGAGCACAATTTTCCTGTCTTCAGGAAAAACTGGCTGTGCGGTCACCCCTTGTAGTGGGAACGTCCCCATTGAGGGGCGGCTCTTGTCCCTGCAGCGCCTGCCATAGCTGGCGCTGCAGCAGGCAGCGGGGACCTGGCCTTAAAGAAAAAGGTGACACACTGTGAGTGCTCATTTGCATGTTGTTACCCAGAATCCCTGGCTGCAGTGGAAGCATTGAATGCTAAGAGATGATGGGGAAAGGCAGAGTTGCGGACCTGCCTGAGACAGGTGAATATGCTCAAATGTGGTATTTTTATTTGCTGTACCCTTAAAGAGGCAGTCCAAGCCATTTTTTGTTTTAGTTTTATTTCTTCATTTTTGAATACAGGATTGCAGCAGAGGGTATCCGGAGCTGAACCTCCATTAATTTCAGTTCTGGGGACTGGAATGGGACATTTTGGCCGCTACCAAAATGCAGCCGGCGCTCCGCTGCCGAGACACTTTGCCGCTGGGCAGCTCATCATCGGACACCGTCGCAAAGCCCACTCCTGCACTCCCGACTGTCCTCTGCTTGTCCCAACTGCCCACGTCGACAACTGCATGGTTAAATGTCCTGTGTGGGACATTTGAAGATGGAGCGGCCTGTCTAGGCATTGCGGCGGCCCTGCGCGGGACATTTAAACATGCAGGGGGTCGGGACATGAAGTGGGCAGTCGGGCGCAGGAGCGGACTTAACGGCGAAGTGTCCCACGACGAGCTGCCCTGCCGATGATGCAGACCTGGCTTGTGGAGGTGGCGGACGTCAGTCAGGCGCTGCAGCTGGCATCACGGTGAAGTGTCCCACGGCAAAATATCCCCGCGACGAAGTGGCAGTGTTTTGGTCGTGGCCACAACGAAATGTATTAGACAGCCGGGGACCCCCTGCCTCCGGTGATACTTGCCTTCGAAGGGGGTGCGGGTATCTCCCGCAGCTTTCAGCTTCCTCGTCACATGAGCCATCCTGATGACGTCCCGACTTCTTATTGGCCCGGTGCCCCAGCAGCTCTGAAGTACAGAGATGTTGTGCACCCTGGAGTGGCTGCCAGTACCCCCTTGGGAGAGAAGTACTGAAATCACGGTGTCCCTGGAGCTGAAATTGATGGGGTTCAGCTCTGAAGACTCCCAGCTTCAATCCTATATTACAAAAAATAAATAAATAAATAAAACTGCTTAGATTATAGGATGACCACATTCTTCCCGGGAAAAACCGGGGCACGTCAAACATGCGCGAAAAGTGAGCGGCGACGGCACGTGCGAAAAACGAGCGCCGACCGCGCGATCGGAGACCGGCCATGCGCTAGTCGGTAAGCTTCAATCGCGCATGCATGGCAAGCGCCGAACGCACGTGCACAGCAGGCGGCAAGCTGCGAGAAAACGGACATTTACAGATATTTCGGGATAGCAGGACATAGGACAAAAAACCGGGACTGTCCCGGCTAAACCATCACGTCCGGTCGCCCTATTGGATTGCCTCTTTAAAGAAAGGAATTTGAACTATTTGCATTCTGCTTTAAAAGGAAACAAAAACTTGTTCTCATCACCAAAGGACATACGATGAAGATTATAAAATCCCTCCAAAGCTTTTGCTTGCCAATAAAAGTTCAGGGTTAAACAAATATTTTCCGTGGCAGAAAAAACTTGCAAAAGCAAGAAGAGAGCTCCTGTATAGAGCACTTAGATCCAGTTGGAATGATTTATATAGTTAAGACTTAACTTTTATTGGTATCAAAGGTAGAGAAAATGCTAGCAGGCAAAGACACAAACTCAACAGGTAAGTAAAAATGGCCAGACTTGGCAATACTCTGAAACCCTCTTGGTCCTATAGTAAGGCTCCCACGGTGTAGTGAGGTTACGCCATGGTAGTAGGTTGATACTGGTCTCGGAGGAACTGGCAAGTTTTTATTAAAAATAAAAGAATAAAGATTTTGACTGGTATTATAACACAATAAAAACGCCGATTCACAAGTGTAGCTGATGATTAAATGCAGCCAATATAGATATAGCCTATTAAATATGGCTCTGCCCTGAGTGGGTAAAAGTCTGGGCACAGGAGAGCAGTTTGTAGTGTATAGGCTGAATGGTTGATCGCTCCCTTCTTGTGCCGGTTATATAACACTTTGAGCAGTAAAACTTGGCAGGCTGCCAAACGAATTTGAATACAATTGAATCTTTTAATATATCTAATTATGTCCCAGCCCCCATAGCAAGCTCTCTAACCACATTCATAGTAACTCTTTATCGGGGGGCGTGCAATTCTCTGCCGGGGGGCACAGGGTTTACATAGGCCCCACGCACTTCCCAAAGGCTCTTAAATGAAATGCAGAGGCAGTGGCGAAGGCCTCTGTAAACTGCACTTACCTGGGCTAAGACTGCTTCTGGAGACGCGTTGCCATTGCAACGTGATGTCGGAGCCAAGGTGAGGAGGAGGGGGGCGCAGGGGAAAAAGATTGTGCACCCCTGATTTAAGTAACTAGCTTAGCTGTGTCGTGGGATAGTTTTGTAGAAGATCGAAGTTTAAAGCAAGTATTCTCTCAAGGAATGACGTAGTATGTGAAGGATGACTGTATTGCCCCCCTTATCCGATTGTTTGGCAATAAAGGCATCTCTTTCTTCAGTGCTCAAGTTACATTCTCTCTAGGTCGTTGACAACAAGTTTTATAAATAACTGGACATTAGCACTCAGATCTTTCTAGTGATGGCATGAATTTAGATGATGGTTTTAAATTCGTGAAGGGGAATTCTCCGGCGGTTTTAGAAGACTCGTCAAGGAAAGAGGTCAGGCCGTTTTAACGTCTGAATGACAATTTGGTCCAGTTCTACCAGTCCCTGATTTTTGAGACTGGCCAGATCGCACTTTAAAAAAAACTTGTTTAAGAGTAATGTTTTCCAAACTTGGTGGGGCCCTTATGATGTACCAGGTGCGCTGCGGGTAAGTGCTCAGTTTTTGGGGCAGAATGGGCTTAACCCACCGACTAAGCAGTTAGTCAGATCCAAACGGAAGCGGAGCGCCCTCCACTTTGGTTTCTTGTATCTACGGTCGACTCGGGTCACGTGGTTACTCCAGGAGCAATCGCATGACGTTAACGTGTCAGGTGTCTAGTTGGCCGCCTGTTCTTAGTTTACTTTCATCCTTTATAAATGAATGTGGGTTAAATCTTCCCACTCCTAAAATGATCTTGTCGGGTTTTGGGAGTAGGTATTCTTTGTGCTTTTATGTTGCTATGTATCGTGCTGAATAAAGCTATATAAAAATACATTTTGATTCGTTGTGGGAAGAAAGAGATAAAGTGCTCTGTTAAAACCATGGAAGGGAAATTAGAACAAAATGTTACCATATAGACACAATAAGAACAAATACATCAGCCTGATATTCCACGTAAAGACCTTTTTTGAGATTTAATGTTTTTTTCTGCACAGTTTAGTGTTAGATCTATTTCAGGGGGGTGCAAACCTTTTTCCCCTGTGCCCCCTTGCCGGGCGGTCACCTCACCCTCACACCCCCACTTACCTCAGCTCCGGCGTCATGACGTCACATGACCCATGACGTCGCGTTGCCATAGCGACACGTGTGGAGCCAAGGTAAGTAAAGGTTTACAGAGGCCCTGCAGGTCCCCCGGCACTTAATTTAAGTACCTTCGGGAAGCGCGCACACACACCCTCCCCGCAGGCAGTCTCGCGCCCCCCAGTTTGCGCATCGCTGATCTATTTCATTGTTTTATGTTGGTGGAAATGTATTTGGGACTTAAGGGTGTGCTCTCCCATAAGTCACCTTGACGTGCACGGTTTGTAAGGTGCGTTATGGCATAGCTCTCCTGTGTAAATGTGGGCCCCAGTGAAGCGCTGGCAGCTTTTCTTCTTGAGTTTTAACCCTGTGCGTGCCGCACATCATCTGCTACGTCGCAGTCACATAATCGCAACGTCGGCGATGAACAGGAGACTAGTCCTCTTCTATTCCTCATTCGTTCAGATTGCGTGAACACGATTTCCCCAAACGAGCATAAAGGTGGCAGGTGCGTGCCAGGCCTCCTGACCTGGTAACTGCCATGGTGCACTCCAAGGCTTACATGTGAGAATAAGATCCTTTCCTAATTAATGTGAGTGTTCAAACTGTTTACAAAAGCACGTCGTAGTAGGATTTCCTTGTACTAATGTTTATGTTCACTGTGGCATTTAAATGCGTCTAATCTTGAGACATTGGTGTGTTTTTGTTTTGTTTTTCCAACTCCATTTTATTGAATTTTTCAAAAGTACAATGGTAGGGGGCTACAGAAGAAAGAAATGGGGAGGTGGGTACAGAAGGTTCCAGGACACATCTGTTAATACATAGATACGAGACTGACAGTGGTGATTTGTCATAAACCATGTGTGAGAGGCTGGAGGGAGTGGACGGAGGGCAGGTAGATGAGGGAGGGCAGGTGGATGAGGGACGGCAAGGGTACCATCAAAGTGAGATTGTAGTACTGTTCAATGGGGAGGGTTGCTGACGAGCCCCGTATACTATTCTAGATCAGCCAAGGCTGCCCAACTCTACAAAACCTGGAACAGTAGTTTCTGAGAGAGCTTGTCATCCTCTCCCTCTGGAGATTAACCAGATTTAGTTTTTTGTTAATGCTCTCCAGGGGTGGGAGGTCTGGTTAGTGATGCTTTCTTTTGATTGTATGTGTCATGGTCTCTGTAATTCTCTCTTTCAAGGTACTTCAGGAAGAGACAGGACCATGACGGACTCCAAGTATTTCACCACTAACAAAAAAGGTGACCAGACAATATGTTGAAAATTGACTGTGTTTTGAAGTTTCTAACGAGCTGTGCTTGTTCCAAGGGCTCCGATGTGGTTCAGAAAATGTATTTTTGTTTTTAAGTTGCCTCTAATTCTCTTTTTACATCCTAATCTCACCTCGCTATCAAATCCTCCATCAGTTTTCAGTCTCAGTGAGTTATTAATGTAAACCTATTTTGTCAGGCCTCTTAAGTTTGGCTGACATTGCGCATTTATGAGTTTCCAGACAAAAATACTTTCCTAGGATCACAATATAGGCGCCAAGATCAGCCAATGTCCCACAGCCAACAGGAAACAATAACGTTATTAGAAGATGAACTTGCGACTTTCTTTTTGATGACCTTCCGGGCCTCATCTGATTTGACAGTTCCTTCCCTTTATTGCTAGTTCTCTCTCTATATATTTTTTTATTTATCATTTATTATGTTTTAATCACAGATATTGTCGCAGGATAACAAAGCCTCGATTTTAAATAAAGACGACAACCCTAAGGTGGTCTCCCTTATGAACAAAATGTAAACAAAAGAAGGAAACAGAGAAAGAAAATTGCACAGAAGCGCACAAGGGATGGAGTTAATAACAGTATTTTATAAAACAAACACATAAATAGCTGAGAGGATCCAACCCCTTCTCAGCTCAGGAAGTAAAATGCCCAGAAATTAAAGCCATACGTATGGTCTCTTAACATAAAATGTCTAGGAAAAATACATCACATACAACAAAAAACATTCAATGTGAAAGTAAACAAAGAAAGTACTAACAGCCCAAGGGGATTTAAATGAAAACCGCCATGGAGGACTATATACCCGTTGACAGGGGGAGACGGACACTTACACTAGGGCAAAGGTGGGGGTCCACAGATGACCGCACAGGATCCAGACCTCCTGACGAAGCACGTGGTGCGAAACGCGTAGAGGTCACGACAGGTCATCCTGCGCGTGTTTGCTGAGAGGCTGAGACGGAGCCTGCCTGAGGCTCCAGTGGTGGCTGTTTCATCTTCCCAGGTGCCGCGATCCGGATCCTGTGCGGTCATCTGTGGACCCCCACCTTTGCCCTAGTGTAAGTGTCCGTCTCCCCCTGTCAGCGGGTATATAGTCCTCCATGGCGGTTTTCATTTAAATCCCCTTGGGCTGTTAGTACTTTCTTTGTTTACTTTCACATTGAATGTTTTTTGTTGTATGTGATGTATTTTTCCTAGACATTTTATGTTAAGAGACCATATGTATGGCTTTAATTTCTGGGCATTTTACTTCCTGAGCTGAGAAGGGGTTGGATCCTCTCAGCTATTTATGTGTTTGTTTTATTAAAATACTGTTATTAAGATCCATCCCTTGTGCGCTTCTGTGCAATTTTCTTTCTCTGTTTCTCAGGGTGTCCTCCCCCCTCTTGAGGGGGGATCACCTCTGAAGTGGGAGCCTCTGGGGAGACGCTCCATGCACGTGCAGCACAGGGATTTTTCCAACTATTACTTCTGCAGCACGAGCGCTGAATATCCTATTCCTGCTTAAAAGAAGGAAACACACTGAGTTGCCCCTCGAATGCTTGTGTTTGGTGACTTTAGGTGGCTGTACACTTATTTCCTTTGTTCTGGTTTCAGGGGAAATCTTTGAGTTGAAGGCCGAGTTGAACAATGAGAAGAAGGAGAAGCGTAAAGAAGCCGTGAAGAAGGTCATTGCAGCCATGACCGTGGGCAAAGACGTCAGGTATCGGGGCACCGTGTTTTACCTCTGTCCCAGCTCTTTGTCAGCTGTAGAAGTATCATAGCAACATATACAGTAGTTGTGGTCTGCACGGTTGGTCACAAAGGTGCCCCAATATATATTGGATGCATTATGTTGATGACTAGAACACATCATCCAAGCTTGGCCAAACGATGTAGCGCACATATGTAATAAATTACAGAAAGGAAGAAAAGATTCACGATAATCTGGCACTCAAATTTACCTTTAATACACAATAACGTACACAATTTTAATAAAAATGATTAAGTGCAGATGGAAAAATACACAGGAGAAATAGTTCTACATATATTAATGCACTTCCTCAAAATCACCCATGGCCATAAGGGCCACATAAAGGAGCAAAAAGTTGGCGGTATATATACCATTACATATAAGGTTTTCAGACCTATAGAGCAGGGGTGTGCAAACTTTCTGCGCTGTGCCCCCCTGCCTGCTCAGCCCCAGTGCTCGCGCTCCCCCCCTTACCTAGAAGCTTGTCTCCTAATGTCATTTGACGCATCGCCCGAAGCCAAGGTAAGTATGTTACAGAGGACTCGCCCGCTCCCCGGCATTTCATTTAAATTCTTTGGGAAAGAGTGCGAGGCCTCTGTAACAGCCGCACCCCCCAAAAAATATCTCAGGAGGTGCGCCCCCCTGTTTACGTACCCCTGCTATAAAGGGTCCATAGAACCCTCTAATATGATAACCCTGCCCTAATAGTAACGGCGCGTATGGTTATCGTTATCCAACAGTGTATACATATATTCCTGTTCCCCTTATGCTGGTTACCTGTATGGTATGCAAATTGAAATGATAAAAAAAAAGAACGTTACTCGCTCCTACTTAAATATCAGGGGTGTCAGGGACGGCATACGCAAGAGAAAAACATATATAAATATATCTGGCTCACTGTACTGAGCACAGCAAGGAGTGAGGGCAATAGTCTCAATTCCACAGCGAGGGGAAAAAGACTCCGGGAACTGATGTATTTGTCTAGGGAATTCGTAAACGGGGGTCCCAAAGATTGGAAGCAGCAGAGACAACGGGGTGTGCAGTCTCAAATCGAATTCAGAGCGTCTCCTCCATATATGAAAAAATAAGTTGCATTGTGCTCTAAACAAAAAATCTCAGCAAACATAGGTGGTATCTATGAATGTATAGCGGATTACCCCTCCAGAGAAAGCAAAAATAAGGCTGGAATATAAGGAGGCACCCATGTACCTGTAGGATGTGTAACTGGAAAATAAAGTCCCACATGCACTGAAGTAAGGACAGTATACACCTGCCGGTGTCCAGCATTAGTACAGTATCATGGTATAAACATGGGGCGACAAACAAATTCCTTGCAGCCACTTAGGAAAAGGAGAGTGAAAAAGGGCTCAGTATAGAGTATTACTCACGCAATTGTAGAGCCTGGTGTGTCACAACTCCTGGGGTGTACCGTGCCTCCGTTGTAGTGGATGAACAGGAACAAAGAGAAAGAAAAAAACGAAGCACTGGTTCCACTAAAGCAAAAGTTAACACAGAGGTGCGTTCCCACAATAAAAGTTTAATGGATCAAAAGTACAAAAACAGAACACCTACGCGTTTCGGGCTTGTGGCCCTTTCTCAAGGTGAATAGAAATACATAAACCGGAGCATTTAAATACCTTAACTCGGCGCTGGCGTGACCAATCCGCCGCCACTTCCTGGTTCAACGGGGAGGATGACGCAGGACGTGACGCGGGACGTGTGACATCAGTGCGCTCAAGCCATAACAATAAAATAAACTTTATTTAAACAAAAAAAATTAAACAAAATGAACAATCCTAAATATGAATGAAAAAAACACAATCTAGACATAAAAACTATATTAAAAACAAATGTACACAAACAGAATGTATTAGTCTCATCAACAGAGGTGTGTTGATACTTCATTCATAGATTACTTAAATTCTATATCTCTTCAAACTTTATTTAAATAGAAAGTATGAGCAAAATGAACAATCCTAAATATGAATGAAAATACATGATCTAGACATAAAAGCTAAATTAAAAACAAATGTACACAAATAGAATGTATTAATCTCATGAGCAGAGATGTATTAATGCTTCATTCATAGATTACGCAAATTCTATATATGTTAAAAATAAGGGGTACTTTTTCTGGCATTTGTTGCATAAAATGTACCATTACTATATATTGTAGTCTGTATATATATATATATATATATATATATATATATATATATATATATATATATATATATATATATACTGAATGTACTAGGCTGATATATGCTTCACAGATTGAACTTTAAAACTGTGGGTTTTTAACAGATATAGAATAGATATAGAATTGTTTTTGTTTAAATAAAGTTTATTTTATTGTTATGGCTTGAGCGCACTGACGTCACACGTCCCGCGTCACGTCCTGCGTCATCCTCCCCGTTGAACCAGGAAGTGGCGGCGGATTGGTCACGCCAGCGCCGAGTTAAGGTATTTAAATGCTCCGGTTTATGTATTTCTATTCACCTTGAGAAAGGGCCATAAGCCCGAAACGCGTAGGTGTTCTGTTTTTGTACTTTTGATCCATTCAACTTTTATTGTGGGAACGCACCTCTGTGTTAACTTTTGCTTTAGTGGAACCAGTGCTTCGTTTTTTTCTTTCTCTTTGTTCCCGTCTCCTCCATATGTACACCGCCAAGTCACGCCATTCTCTCTCTGCGGAAGTGTCGCTGCTGTGACCTTTATTAGAGGTTCACATCTGTAATGACAAGTATAACAATCCAATGGTCAATCAGGGCCTTAAAAGTCGCCGTTTCCCATGCACTCTTTATTCATGATGCTGCAGGATGTCTGTTTGCACCAATCTAATGTTTTTGCCTGCTCACTGATTAAACTGTTTATTTTATTCCTAAAAAAAACCGAGCCCAAAACCAATTCATATGGCTGCTAATGCCCTCTCACGTAGTGACATTAGTAGACCTCAAATAACCTTATCGGAGAAGATTAAGATGAGATTTTTTTGCTCACTGATATGACCCTTTGACGTGTGCAGGAAAACGCCTCTGTGCTGCCTGGTGAGAATAAACCGCACAGCAGGAGTGGCCAAATGAACACTACTAGAGGCTTTGCTTAAAAAATAAGTAAAAAAGGTCAAATAAATGAAGGTTAAATGATCTAACCTCACGTTTGATTGTATTCCAGTGGGATAGCTATTGACACCAATAGTACATTGCGCACACTGTCCTGTTTTAGTTAGTAATACACCATTCTGAATAGCTTTTGCTCCTGGTGACATTTGTAATGGTATTATTGTTATATTGTATAGCACGGGGATTTGCAACCTTTGCGCAGAGGCAGCCCTGAAAGATTTATTTTAAATCCCAGGGTACCCCTGCTCTTTAGACCTCACTCATCCCCTCCACGCTTACACAGATACACACTCCTTCTCACAAGCACTCACCCACTGTCCCCTGGCACACTTCACATTCACCCTCACACAACATACTCGCCCTTTTACTCAACACACACTACATGTGTCCCCCCTTCTCACACACTAACCTTCTTAGTCTTCTTTCTTAGTCATAACACCACATTCACCCCCCTTTTTCTTACTTGCACCACATTCCTTCCCTCACCTGACAAAAAGCATGAGCCTCCCTCACCCTCCCAGTACAGAGATCAAACACTACTCCACACACACACAGCCATCACACTCACACAGCCATCACACTCTCCTCCCCACACACACACAGCCATCACACTCACACAGCCATCACACTCTCCTCCCCACACACACACAGCCATCACACTCACACAGCCATCACACTCTCCTCCCCACATACACACAGCCATCACGTTCTCCTACACACACACACACACACACACACACACACACACACACACACACACACACACACACACACACACACACACACACACACACACACACACACACACACAGCCATCACACTCTCCTCCCCACACACACAGCACACTCATCACATGTCTCCCCACACACACACAGCCATCATGCTCTCCTCCCCACATACACACAGCCATCACGCTCTCCTCCCCACATACATACACACAGCCATCACGCTCTCCTCCCCACATACACACACACACACACACAGCCATCACACTCTCCTCCACACATACAGCACACTCATCACACGTCTCCCCACACACACACAGCCATCACGCTCTCCTCCCCACATACACACAGCCATCACGCTCTACTCCCCACAACTGCAGGCAGCCCCTGACGGAAACAGGGCTGGACTGCACCAAGTGACAGGAAGAGAGGAAAGATCCAAGACCCCAGTGGTGGAGAAAGAATGGTTACTGAGGCAACAGATTACCTAGCAACAGCATAGGCAGGAAACGTGGAGAAATACAGAACTGGAGACAGAACATACTGTATTAACAAGTCATTGTACTTCATGTCCCTTGGCTCTTCAAAAGAAGTGAGGTGGCCTGTTATCCCTTAGAAAACTTCTGACGTTCTCTGAGCTTCACAGGCACCGGCACTCCAGGGGCCTTTTTGATGTTTCTGAAACGTCATATGAATTTTTTCTGGTTTTGTAGGACAACTGGAGAGCGGGATGGTGTACGTCAGTCAGTGACTCAGTCACCGACTGAGCCACCTGTGCTGAAGCAGGGATATCCTTAAAACCTGAGCTTTTGGTGGCCCTTGAGGACTGGAGTTGGCCACTCTTGGTGTACGTGATTGGGACAGAAGTAAATGGGAGCTCTGCTTCTGTTCACATGACAGACATCATGCCATTCGCAAATGTGATCTCTACTGCGAGCACTCAGGTGTTGCCGGTCTTCCGGCATCAAACGGGTTGGGTCACTTGATGACCCTTCTGTCCCTTTCCTCATGTCTTGCAGCTCTCTGTTCCCAGATGTGGTGAACTGCATGCAGACAGACAACCTGGAGCTGAAGAAACTGGTATACCTTTACCTGATGAACTATGCCAAGAGCCAGCCAGACATGGCTATCATGGCTGTTAACAGCTTTGTCAAGGTAACTATAACTGGTCCTGCAGTCTCCACCAGGTGCTGTTTGCAGAGAAGAATACAACTCTCGTTCTGAACTCCAATATCCAATAAGTATAGACACTATTTAACTTAGAAGGGTTCCCCAAATATAGGATAAGCTGAAATATAACCTCAGGACCAAAGCCTATTTTTTTTCTAGAATAACTAACATTTATTTGACTGTCCAATACTTGTTTGCAGGATCGTTGATCATTGCTACTATGTTATGTTAGGGGCCAGAGGATAGGTTTATTAATATCTTGCTTTGAGGTTGGGTCTTCTTCCCAACAGTGGTCATCCAGCTGGTCTTGCTACAGTGGGAGAGAGGAAGTGATTTTGAGACAGTTGGCTTAGAGAAGAGGAGTATTAGACAGGGAGTACCTAGGAGTTAAGAATCAGTTAATATATATTATGTAAAGATTAAATTGTTAATAAACCACTCCCAGAGCCACTTTGCAGTCAACATGTTGAATTTTTTTACATTCCACTTAATCGACTTTTTAATCTGCAGCAGACCATTAGGATACATGCAGATTGAAATGCTTATTGTGTGAAACGTCAATTTATGTATCTGTTTCAGTTGAGTTTTTACAATGGCACCATCACAAATAAGGTGGAACTTGATGTTTTCCTTTTCAATCTCAACGCTGCAAGGATCATGTTTTCCTTTGTTCTTACTCTTTGCACCGAGCCTTCAACGTCAGATCCATCCCATGTATGCTCTACCTGTATTCCCTAGTCGGGAGCAGGATTTGGGGTGGGTTGTGCACACCAATGATCAGTAATAATTGAAGAGAGATTCACAGGTTCTCCTGGAAAGGACAAATAGCCGCTCGTCTGTATGAAACAATGACGAAAATCCCCAGGCACTCGAAAATAGCGTAACGATGCTTGATCTGTTTTTGACATTGTGCCAGACCAATGTTTCGGTCCATGTAGGCCTTCAGCCCTAGTCAGAAGACATCCACTGTTCTCTGCTGCTTTGCAGAGATTCAACACTATGGCTACAAGAAGCAGCACTTGATCATTCCCGATTAATAATAATAACTTTATATAGCGCTTCTCTCCCATGGGACTCGGCACTTCACAGTTATAAAAAGGGGGGGAAAAAAAGAAGAAAACATTTACGGTTATAAAAGAGACCAAACACTAGAAAAGATACAATACAGAATGGGGTGGTCTTGTAGTTCTTAAATGCCGGACAGATTGTGGCTCATTAAGTACATGCCCGTGTAAATAGGTAGGTCTTGAGCATTGGGCCAATGATCTTTCACTTTTCTAAAACACAGACCCTATTTTTATGGAGATATAAGAACAGCCATAATATGAACGTTTCTTAAACTCTATATAAAAGAAATGTGCTCTCAGTAAAAGGATATAACCATAGATAAAGACCCCAAAACTACATCCAATATGACAAATTATTTAGTTCAGTACTCTTGGCCCAAACATTTGAAGCTTGCAAACACATCACTGTAGACCCTATTATCAGGTCCTACACTACCAATATTGTACTTTTTTTTAATATCTACATAGATAGATTAAACAAAAAACAACACTATAGTCAACAGCATGGGATGCATGACGTTTGCAGTGCCTAAAAGGGTTAAAATGAAGACGCTCTGTATGTGCTATGTATGAACTTTAGTGCAGTTAAAACTGGTTCAACACCAGAAGTGCCCTAATGAGTGTAGTGAACAAAATCTAAAATGTCAAGCTCCAGAAAGGTTACATTTCAGCATTAGTTCTTAGAAGACTTTAAGGTCCATATATTAAGTGATGCTACGTCATAATGCGTCCCCTGTCCCCTGCGCCATATGCTGGAAGACACGTTATGGCCCATTCAAGTGAATGCTATCTAAGATGTCACAATGAAACAGCACAACTTGGTATATATGGGCCCAAATCTAAACGTACAGCATACGCCTTCCACTACCCTGCAAGCACTGTAAATAAAACTAAATCTGTGTTCCACAGTTGCTCCAAACCATGAAACACGCCTGCAGCAATCTGTTTAGGATACCTTTCTGATCTAGTTAGATAGTTATATGGGATAACAGTGTACGTTTAATGTGCTGTCATTTAAAACCATAGTGATTTAGATCTTGGTAGCAGTTGTAAGTAGATTTTGAAACACTGTGGATTCACCACTACCTCCTAGGTTTGAATTGGATGTGAACTTCACTTCTCTTTACTCAGGACTGTGAGGACCCTAATCCTCTAATCCGGGCCCTGGCTGTGCGCACCATGGGTTGCATCCGCGTGGATAAGATCACAGAGTACCTCTGCGAGCCTCTGCGCAAGTGTCTGAAGGATGAGGACCCGTATGTGCGCAAGACTGCAGCCGTGTGCGTGGCCAAACTCCACGACATCAACGCCCAGATGGTGGAAGATCAGGGCTTCCTGGACTCGCTGAGGGATCTGATCGCTGACTCCAACCCAATGGTGAGATGGGGTGACTGGGACTTCATGATAAACTGCTGTTCAAAGTATTCCTAGGCAATATGGTGGGACTCTTCACATGATTACTGTGACCAGGAAGGGTGATTTGTCTTTATATCGCAGCATCAAATAGTTTTTGGGAGTTATTTATCAAAAGCTAAGATTAATGCATATGCAACAAAACCTTTTCATATGAGGAGGTATTTTTGTCCAGTTGGTTAGTGTTTTGTCTCTGTTATATCATATTTGGTAATTACTTAGATGCTAAAAACTGGGTCAACAGAGGCACTTCTGCATTATGCTGTGAAGCCACTTTTCATGCTGGAGAAGAGTTCATCTTAATTCAGATGAATTGGACCCAAATCTTCTGCAGCACCGGGAAGCAGTTTCAGCATATTAAGTTGGGGCCCCTGCAGTATCGGCACACTTACGCCTCTAGAGTTTAAATGCTATGTATGTCTACAGCTGACTGATCACGTCCTCTTTACGTGTTGAAGGCTGGTATATAATGATGGATGGAGTGCCGTGTGCTGAACTCTTAGCAGGGACAGAGGCTGTTCAATTGGCCGTGCTATAAATTTGTTTTAGTTTCTGTAATAATACAGACGTAGTGAGAAACTGCCTTTTGTAGCTGTCCATATAATTTTGACAAGTAGGTTACAGAGATAAACAGTCTTTCAATAGACCCTGAAGCGACCGATCGCACATCAATCAGCCGAAAATGGATTCTCCAGTAAACGGCAGTTCAAGCGGCCTCTTCAGAGCTTATTGAATAAAAGCCCTTGTCTAGGTCTCGCGGAGCTCAGGTTTGTAGAACTGTGACAAATAGGCATGTTTTGTCACATTGATCCTCCAATGCCTACTCCCACTCACAGACCAGAAGTAGATTCAAACTAATTGCCTTATATGTCAACCAGAACACCATATATAGATATAATAAATATATAGCACATCATAAGATACATAGTGTGGAAGAACCAGGCGCTTACCTTCAGTATCAGAGTTACAGAGTGGTGATGTAACCAGTGATTGTGGTTAATTTCTATCGATGTGCGTTATTTCTTGTTATCCCTTCTGCTACTACCCCTAGTAAAGGGATGATCCAAAGCCCTTCGGAAACGTAGAGACAAAAACAGAGTAGGGGGAGCGAGGGATGAGTAAAAGCACAGATGGAGAATAAAATGACGAGCGGTAATTACAATTGGTACACCACAATAAGGTGGGGGGAGGGGGGGTGGGGATTAAGATGGTAAAAAATTAATCATATAATTGCTTACACGGCCTTGTGTAAACACCCTCTCAAGTTGGTATCTTTGTAGTGGATGGTGCCCCTACTGCAATGATGTGCAGGGGGGGGGGGGATTTAGGAGATATATCAATAGGTACTCACACGGCCCAGTGTGAGTAGAGGTGTAGGGCAGTTGTCTTTCAGGTAAACACCTGCGACCCCCGGTCAGGGATCTTTCAGGGGTGCTGCACACACTCCTGTTAGCAGGCAGGGAGTTCAATACGGGTCTTTCTTTTACTCTTCCCTTTCTGGGTTCCTTCCCCTCCCCGTTTCGGTCAGGGGTATAGGTGAGGCAAAAATGATTTAAAGGGATCAGTGATGTTCTTAAAAAACATAAAAGTTTATTAAACATAAAATTGAATCCACAAAAGTTGCACTCACATAATATAGAAAATATCCTGGTGCGCTTCCGTGGCTGTTGATAGCAGTGGTCGCGGCCGCTCTCTACTCCGCGTCCGGAGTCGGAATAGGTGGCTGTTCCTGGCGCGGCTGTGACTGCAAACTGACTCCTTCAGCAACGGAAGCCCCAAAGTTCCAAACTTGGTCAGTGAATTAGAGCAACGCGTTTCGCCGATTGGACGGCTTCCTCAGGCTCATTCAATGACGCACTGAGGGTCAGATGAGCTTATATAGACCCTCAGTTTGCTAATTAATTAAGTAGCATAATATAAATCTTGCCAATGCGTGTAATCAATGTATTAATCTATACACAAGTGTTAGTCTTCCTATTCTACTCGATCGTCCATTGCAGTTACAATAATGAAATTAATAAAATTGTTATACTTATTTTTGTGTATTTTATTAGCAAGTGTAATTGCTTTCCGTTTGTAATGAGTTAAAACTTGGTGCTATCACCTGATGGTAGTCTTTAGCACCTGTCATATGCATTCTCAATTTGATATATAATAATTTCCATACTGGGCTTTAAGAACAACATTGTTATACCAAAACACAGCAGTGATGTGTGGTGAAACACTCCACTCCCTACTATTTATTTAAGGACTTATGCACACTTTTAGAGTGTATGATTTAGCTATACTAAGATAACTTAATGGTGTAGATTGGTTTTAAATAACTATTGTTATCTTAGTGATTAAAAGGTGTGGTTGTGGTGCTGACATCTAATTGACCATCAATTAAGTGTAACATACTTTTGCTTAGTATGGGTGCATTTTGTTTAACATCCAATGGTTTGGAAATGAACATAAATCGCTCTAGAGACATATTGTGTACACTAAGAAATATAAAAGCAACTAATTTCTGGTTAAACATTAACAAGCATTTGAGTAAAAACAATCGAATTTCTAATAGTCATTTTTCTGATGATCTTTTTTATCTTGCACAAATCAAATGTTAGTGGGGATTTTGGTTGGATTTGGAAAATTTTTTGGTCTGTGTTGACAGTGGATTAGCAGATACTGTAGTAATGCAGTACCGTCTAGATGACAGGTTATATCACCAGACATCTTTAGTAATAAAATGCATTCACTTACTTTATACAATGAAATTTAAAAACACTTTAGTTTTCAAAGACCATGAGGTATAGATAACAACAATTTACATTCAGATTGCTATACAACATAATTAACTATAGTGACAACACCATAATGGTGTTAAAGGCAATATTCAAGATGCCCTTGGCGTCTCTCTCTATATGTCTATTTATTAATTTGTGGTTCCTTATAGGGGTACTTTTTTTTTATTTTAATATGATGACCAGAAGTTACATTCGACATTGTGAAGCAGGGTAGGGTCTCAATATACATGAGGAGAGAATGAATAAGAAAGAGGGGAGGGGAGGGTGGCGATGGGGGGGGGATATAGAGAGACAGGGGAGAGGGGGGAAGACAAGTGTTAGTTATTTGCCCAAACGAGTTTCATACAGAATTACAAATAGAGCTCTAGTTATACTAAATAGGCTCATAAAAATGCAGGGATATCTAGATCTGCATTAAGGCCGTGAGGTGTTAGAGTCTTGAGTTGGTAAATCCAGAACGTTTCTCTTTGTCTTAAACGTCTGACTCTATCACCACCACGCCAATTCTCAGCTACCAGTTCAATTCCTCTATAATTTTCTCCTAAACAGCAGCTGTCATCATCAGAAATGGCTTAACAATATACCCTATGGGCAATTCCGACGTATTAGACGGAATTGCTCCGACATGGAGGTATTTAAAGAGCAGGCCAGTATCCTAAAAAATAGGTTTGAGGAGAGACATTATAGGCCAGAGATTATTGAGAATGCTCTAATTAGAGCCTCACAACTAAGCGAGGAACAGCTGTTAGTACCCAAACAAAAGAAAGACAAGATGGACTTTGTGGTACCATTTATCACCAGGTACAACAATGAAGCTGAGAATATAAAAAAGATCCTCAAAAGGCACTGGCATGTTCTATGCAAAGACATAGTTTTGGGAGAACACTTACCGGAGACACCTAGAGTCATTTTCAAGAGAGCAAACAACATTAAGAACCAACTAGTGCCCAGCACATTCAGAAAGGAGGAACGAATTCAGGAAGAGTGTTGGCTACCAAAACCCATAGGTTTTTTCAAATGCTTTAATTGCAAAGCGTGCAAGCATGCGGAGAAAGAAACATTAAATTTTAGCTCTAAAGTCACGAAGGAGGTTTTTAAAACAAAACACTTCATAAATTGTAGGACTTCCTTCGTGGTGTATCTGCTCGAATGCCCGTGTGGACTCCAGTATGTGGGCCGGACAACAAGAAGTCTGAGGGTCCGCATACTGGAACACATAGGCAACATCAGGAGAGGTCTTACAACCCACAGCGTACCAGTCCATTTTAGTTTGGCCCATGGGGGGGACCCATCGGGCCTACATTATAGAGGAATTGAACTGGTAGCTGAGAATTGGCGTGGTGGTGATAGAGTCAGACGTTTAAGACAAAGAGAAACGTTCTGGATTTACCAACTCAAGACTCTAACACCTCACGGCCTTAATGCAGATCTAGATATCCCTGCATTTTTATGAGCCTATTTAGTATAACTAGAGCTCTATTTGTAATTCTGTATGAAACTCGTTTGGGCAAATAACTAACACTTGTCTTCCCCCCTCTCCCCTGTCTCTCTATATCCCCCCCCCATCGCCACCCTCCCCTCCCCTCTTTCTTATTCATTCTCTCCTCATGTATATTGAGACCCTACCCTGCTTCACAATGTCGAATGTAACTTCTGGTCATCATATTAAAATAAAAAAAAAGTACCCCTATAAGGAACCACAAATTAATAAATAGACATATAGAGAGAGACGCCAAGGGCATCTTGAATATTGCCTTTAACACCATTATGGTGTTGTCACTATAGTTAATTATGTTGTATAGCAATCTGAATGTAAATTGTTGTTATCTATACCTCATGGTCTTTGAAAACTAAAGTGTTTTTAAATTTCATTGTATAAAGTAAGTGAATGCATTTTATTACTAAAGATGTCTGGTGATATAACCTGTCATCTAGACGGTACTGCATTACTACAGTATCTGCTAATCCACTGTCAACACAGACCAAAAAATTTTCCAAATCCAACCAAAATCCCCACTAACATTTGATTTGTGCAAGATAAAAAAGATCATCAGAAAAATGACTATTAGAAATTCGATTGTTTTTACTCAAATGCTTGTTAATGTTTAACCAGAAATTAGTTGCTTTTATATTTCTTAGTGTACACAATATGTCTCTAGAGCGATTTATGTTCATTTCCAAACCATTGGATGTTAAACAAAATGCACCCATACTAAGCAAAAGTATGTTACACTTAATTGATGGTCAATTAGATGTCAGCACCACAACCACACCTTTTAATCACTAAGATAACAATAGTTATTTAAAACCAATCTACACCATTAAGTTATCTTAGTATAGCTAAATCATACACTCTAAAAGTGTGCATAAGTCCTTAAATAAATAGTAGGGAGTGGAGTGTTTCACCACACATCACTGCTGTGTTTTGGTATAACAATGTTGTTCTTAAAGCCCAGTATGGAAATTATTATATATCAAATTGAGAATGCATATGACAGGTGCTAAAGACTACCATCAGGTGATAGCACCAAGTTTTAACTCATTACAAACGGAAAGCAATTACACTTGCTAATAAAATACACAAAAATAAGTATAACAATTTTATTAATTTCATTATTGTAACTGCAATGGACGATCGAGTAGAATAGGAAGACTAACACTTGTGTATAGATTAATACATTGATTACACGCATTGGCAAGATTTATATTATGCTACTTAATTAATTAGCAAACTGAGGGTCTATATAAGCTCATCTGACCCTCAGTGCGTCATTGAATGAGCCTGAGGAAGCCGTCCAATCGGCGAAACGCGTTGCTCTAATTCACTGACCAAGTTTGGAACTTTGGGGCTTCCGTTGCTGAAGGAGTCAGTTTGCAGTCACAGCCGCGCCAGGAACAGCCACCTATTCCGACTCCGGACGCGGAGTAGAGAGCGGCCGCGACCACTGCTATCAACAGCCACGGAAGCGCACCAGGATATTTTCTATATTATGTGAGTGCAACTTTTGTGGATTCAATTTTATGTTTAATAAACTTTTATGTTTTTTAAGAACATCACTGATCCCTTTAAATCATTTTTGCCTCACCTATACCCCTGACCGAAACGGGGAGGGGAAGGAACCCAGAAAGGGAAGAGTAAAAGAAAGACCCGTATTGAACTCCCTGCCTGCTAACAGGAGTGTGTGCAGCACCCCTGAAAGATCCCTGACCGGGGGTCGCAGGTGTTTACCTGAAAGACAACTGCCCTACACCTCTACTCACACTGGGCCGTGTGAGTACCTATTGATATATCTCCTAAATCCCCCCCCCCCCCTGCACATCATTGCAGTAGGGGCACCATCCACTACAAAGATACCAACTTGAGAGGGTGTTTACACAAGGCCGTGTAAGCAATTATATGATTAATTTTTTACCATCTTAATCCCCACCCCCCCTCCCCCCACCTTATTGTGGTGTACCAATTGTAATTACCGCTCGTCATTTTATTCTCCATCTGTGCTTTTACTCATCCCTCGCTCCCCCTACTCTGTTTTTGTTTTTACATCATAAGATACAAACAACAAAATCTGAGCAAGTTTCGAGTCTAAAAACATCCCTTTCTCAAGCATGAGAGGGACGATTTTTGTCTAGAAACATTGCTCAGAGTTGATAGTTTATGATGTTAACCCTGTCCACGCTGGCTTAGTGGACAGGAGCAGTGAAGGGGAAGCATAATGGGGAGACTCTTTTATTTGGGGGGGGGGGTAGTTTTTGGGTAATATCATTATTTTTTTTGTGCGCATGCATGTACTATGCTGAATAATGATAATAAATATACTATATAATAATTATAGATTTGTTATTCTTCTACTGAGCAAATCTTTTATTATGAACGGAATATTTTAAAATAGTACAGATGGTATCTCATTGAAAATAGTTTTTCCGTGTTTTGCTTTCTTTGTTTTTCTAAGGGCGGTCCTGCAGCTGCGGTGACTTTTCTTCAGTACAATGCTAGAATGCCACATCGGGTGCTTATTTAGCAGCTCTTGTTTCTGCTGACTCTGATGAATTCAGTTGATTGCTTTTTCTCTCAGTTTCATTTACATTTGAGACGGCCTATATTTTAGAACAGCGGTTCTTTTTCTTGTTTGTGCAGGGCACCCATGGCACTAAAAAGGGCATAAAGAGTTGGCGGTAGGAAATGCAGTAAGTACTGTCTAATACAGTGCTTCCTAACTCCAGCGGTCTAGGATGCTTGGCTGCGACCATTTAGCCGTGACCAAAGCGCCACCGGCTCTCTGTCGCCATAACTACTGAACAGAAAGCGAGTCACCACAGGTCACCTCGCTGTCACGCCAGCGCCTCTCCTCCCAGCCGGACTGCAGCATGTCCTCAGCGCCCCTCCCAGCCGCAAGGCACCTCAGATGGGCAGGAGGTTTCCGTCTTGGAGAGGCGCTGGTGGTGACGGCGAGATGACCTGCAGAGACTCGCTCTGCGGTCAGTACAGTAGTTATGGCGGCCGAGCGCCTGTGGCGATTTGGTCGCGGCCAAAGGTTCCATTCCGCTCCTCAAGAACCCCCAACATAAGCTATCCCTGCTTGCGCACAGGGGGCACAATCAGTGGTTTAGTCATTTTGGCTGCACCACGTGTGCTGAAGCAGGAATATCCTTTAATCCTGACCTGTTGAGGGTTCTCTATTCCCATACAACTGATTTATAAAAATAAAAACAAACTACACATATAGAATGCTGTTTTAAACCGTTTGCTGTTAACAAGCGCTAATGGGTATGGAAGTTTAGTAACTGGGAACCGAAGAGATCTTGGGAGTAGGTGTTCTGATTTGAAGATTGCTTTATAAAGCAAGTGATTGGCTGGAGCAGATCGATCGGCACTAATAATAACTTTTATTTCATATGGCGCTTTTCTCCCCATTGGACGTAAAAAGGCTTTGCAATTATAATGTAGCGTGTGATAAGCAGCATTGTACATAGGATTTTTGCAGGCATGGCTCCCTGCCCAGATGAGCTTACAATCTATGTGTTGGTGCCTGAGGCACAGGGAGATAAAGTGACTTGCCCACGGTCACAAGGAGTTGATGCTGGAGTGTTGCAGGGGCAGTGCGCTGAGATTCTGCTAATGTCACAAACATTGCAGAGTTGCTAACTACAGATCTGGCGTGTCTGATCTCTTCTACTTAGATCTCCTTAGGGCTGTTCTATACTGTGTGCGGCCGTGCGTGTGCATGTGCGTGCATGTGCGTGCACGTGCCGCATGCTTTTTGTGTGTGTGTGTGTGTGTGTGTGTGTGTGTGTGTGTGTGTGTGTGTGTGTGTGTGTATAGAGATTGTGAGTTATGTATTAAATAATATTTTTATAATAAATTTTTTTAATAATCATTTGTATTTATTTAACTTTTACACATACACACACACACACACACACACACACACACACACACACACACACACACACACATACACATAAATTAGAGTGCTGGTAACGGCGCGAAATCATTCATTTCCTCATCTTCTCCCTCGTCGGTCCGCTCCAAGCTCCCTGCCGTGCTCGCGCGGCCCTATAATGGAATGACTGGCTATCCTCAGCCAAGTAAAACTGCCGCACGCACGGTGCAGTGCACGCCCGCACGGTGCAGTGCACGCCCGCACGGTGTAGCGCACGCCCGCACGGTGTAGCGCACGCCCGCACGGTGTAGCGCACGCCCGCACGGTGTAGCGCACGCCCGCACGGTGTAGCGCACGCACGCACGGTGTAGCGCACGCCCGCACTATAGAACCAGCCTAAAACAGTTGGAATGCAGATCCTAATTGTGCAGTTACATGAACACCTAAACTGAGGATAAGTCGTTTGGGGCCGTCCAATGAGGAGTGAGGGAATCCTACCTTTTTATTTAGGATACAGCTTTTTTTTGTGTGTGGTCTGAGTGTTTTTAAAAGGTTGGGGCTCTGTCTGGGATTTAGAAAAGATCCACATTTTATAAAATATTGGTGCAAAGCAGCTTGGTGTCTGAGAAAAGTCTATGCTGTAAACATAAAAAGGGGGGAGACGCTTTCTTAAAGAAATCCCTCTACATGGAAAGTGGAATTGTAAATATAAAAAAGTTGGGGTACTCTGGGTGTGCAAATAAAAAAGTAGTT